>NW_028186258.1:1537982-1578063 GCF_003343005.1 Rhea americana
GTGCAGCACCAAGCGCCGCAGCACCCCGGGGGGTCCCGGCCCTTCCCCAGCCCGGGGAGCTGCAGCTTCCCTCTCCAGACACCGTCCGGGAGCTGCACCCCGGGCCCGGCTCACCCCCGCTGCAAGCGCCCCCTGCTCTCCCTGCCCACCAGCACCTTTTGTGGGGTCCCCCCACAATCCCATGGGATCCCCCCATGATCGCCTCGGATCCCCACAGGATGCCCCCAGCTGTCTCCTGGCATCCCCCATCATAATCCCCCAGGATCCCCTCGGTATTCCCACCCCCCCATAATTCCCATAGGGTCCCCCTAGAGAATCCCGCCGGATCCCCCTCCAGGATGCCTGAGACCCTCCAGGATGCTGCCTCCACGACCACTTCTGGATCCCCCCCCGCAATCACCCTTGCAATCCTGCAGGATCCCCCCTCCCCTCCCCTCCCCAATCCCCTGGGATCTTTTACATGATGCCCCAGAGTCTCCCCTTCCCCAGGATCTCCCTGGGATCACTGGAGCTTAGGGCAGGGATCGGGGAGAGCACCCCGTAAGCCAGCTCCTAAATCAGTGCTGGAGGGACACGATTTCCCCTCCCGGTGGGCTTGTCGGCCCGGGGTGTCCCCGCCGCAGCATGTCCACAGCCGCTCTCGGAGACCTGCCTGCCTTGGCTACGCTTCTGCAACTCGGCTGAACAATTTCTCGTTCCTGGAGAGATGTTTTTGTGACCGAGAGGAGTCGAAGCAGCTGGGGTTTCCTACCCTGCGTTCGCTCCCCAGGGAAGTCCCCGCTCAGTCCTAAATCAGAGCTAGAGTTGATTATTCTGAGGCCCAAGAGCGTGAGAAAAAGTCGGGTGAAAGCCTGCGTGGTCCTTCCTGCGGGCCAGGAAACTCCCCGGAGCCTCTCAGAGCTCGTCGCACGCTGTCCATCCACCACCGAGCGAAACCCCCGCGGCCAGCTCGCCCGGAGCCCTGTGCAGCCGGTGCTCCGGCACTGAGCTGGGGTGGTCGGTCACGACATTTTGTTGTTGGGGGTTTTTTGGAAACCCTCTGACTGGTGGTTTGTGGAGTTACGTAGCCAGAAAGTTAAATCCTGCGACGATCCACAGAGCGGTGTGTGGTGGGGGCTGGCGGCTCCGCGCGGGCAGAGTTAAGGGTAAAGGTTCGTCGGGCGTCATCAGCTACGGGTTAAAGCGGCCGAGCTGCAGCCCTCTTCTGCGCTCAGCGGGGTGGTGGAGCGTGGGAAACGCCCTTTCCTGGGGGAGCTGGGGGGTCGAGGCTGGCACTTGTCCCTGCACTGCCGTGGGGCTGAGCCCACCTTGCCCCCCGCCAGGCCCTGCAGCTGGGGACCGTGCTGGTGGGGTCGCCCACGCAGGACGGCGTCGTCTCCATCCTCACCACCGCGGAGGGGGCGGACGAGCCCAGGATGGTGCGGTTCCCGGTGCCGAGCCACGGCAGCCCCCTGAGCCCGGGCCAGCCTCGCTGGGCCAATTACGTCAAGGGGGTGATCCAGCACTACCGGGGTAAGGCCTCGGCCGCTCCGGGGGCCGCGCGGGATGGTCGGGAGCCCCCGTCGCGCGGGACGGGCGGCGCAGGGCGCAACGCTCTCGGCGCGGGGCCCTTTGCGCCCTGGTGCAATCCTGCAGCTGCTGCAGCAGGAGAAATGAGGCGGGAGAAATAGGAATCACGAGCTCAGGGCCTCGCTCCTCCTCTCCGCTCCCGCAGCTGGGCCCCTGCCAGGCTTCAACGCTGTGATAGCCAGCGACGTCCCCCTCGGCGGCGGCCTCTCCAGCTCGGCCTCTCTGGAAGTAGCCACGTACACCTTCCTCCAGCAGCTCTGCCCAGGTAACGCGGCAGCCGCCCCGGCCCCCCTCGCTCTGTACACCTCCGTTCCCAGGTCAGAGCGCGGGGCGCCTGGAGCGAGCTCCTCGGGTAACACCGCTGCCTGGGCGGGCTGCAACCTCCTGCCGGAGCCGGAGCTGGTGCAGGGGTGGCTGCAGGGGCTCCTCCAGCTCCCCAGTCCGGGGCCCTGACCCTGGGTGTGTCTGGAAAGCCCCAGGACAGCTCCTCAGTCCAGCTGGGGGGATGAGAGCCGTCTTTTTCCCCTGCTCTGTCACTGAAAACAGAAAGGGATTGCCCAAGATTGCACCTGAGACGGCGTTGAATTCTTCCATCCAGCCCGGATGCCGTGCGCTGGTGCAGATGTAAGCAGGGACCGGATTTCACCCTCTGTCCAGCTGGTGCTTTAATGGAGCCCCGTTCTGAGGTCGCGTGTGCTGTGCTCAGCATCACCCAGGCTGCAATTTCCCTGTATCTCACAGACCTGAAAATCCTAGAGAGAGAGAGAGAAGCGAGAGCCGCACAGCTCAGAGGGGACAGCACAGCTGCCTGCCGCCTCTCGGGGCTGCCAGCTCCTTGCGGCTGCTCCGCTGGGCCTCCTCACCCAGTGGCTGCTTTGCACCCTCTTTGGTGGACAGCCACGAGAAGGAGCCTTCGCTTTTGCGCTTGTTCCCCCTGCTCCAGGGCGAGGGGTGAACGTCCTGATGCTGCTAACCTGGATCTCTCCTGTCTGGCACAGATGACGGCAATTTAGAGGCCAAGGCGCTGGCATGCCAGAAAGCTGAGCACACTTTTGCTGGCATGCCCTGCGGGATCATGGACCAGTTCATATCCGTGATGGGCAAGGAAGGCCACGCGCTGCTCATCGACTGCAGGTTAGGACCGAGCCCCGAGTGTGCTGCACTAAGGAACCCTCCTTGGGCACTTGCCTGTGAGCATCTTAACTAACATTTGGGACCCACCGTCTCTTAGCTGTGAAGTAAACGTAGCTCCAGGAGTGCAGAGAGAGTTTAACCCTGCATCAAAGTCAAAATCTTATCACAGGGTTGGGACTAGGCCTAGATGTCCTGATTCCTCCTTGCGCATTCTCTAAATGACAGTCTGCACGTGGCTGGGCTGGCCTTCCTGCAAAGTCTTTACGGTCTAATATGGGATTAATAATTGGAAAAGAGATATGGTCAAGCAAAACCCCAAATCACGTGGACTTTGCCGCTGCAGAGGCACCAGCTGCCTACCATGTGCCAGCCCAGCTCGCAGCAGGAGGCTGCACCATGGCCTCACCCAGGTAGCTGGAGAAAGCAGGGGAAACGCACCGTCTCGCACACGCAGCCCACTGCGCTCTCCGTCCAGGTCCCTGGAGACCGTCCTGGTACCACTGACCGACGCCAGCTTGGCTGTCCTCATCACCAACTCCAACGTGCGGCACACGCTGACGGGAAGCGAGTACCCGAGCCGCCGGCGTCAGTGCGAGGAGGCTGCTGCAGCGCTGGGCAAAGCCAGCCTCCGGGATGCCACTATGGCTGAGCTGGAAGGTGGGTCTGGGCTCTCTCTCTGGGCTTTGGCCACTCCTTGGAGAAGCAGGAGCTGGTGTCCCAAGGTGTGGGGTGAGACCACAGCACAGTGCCCAGAGATGGGGTGGGCAAATGTGTGCCCTGGCAACAGGAGTGTGATGCTGCTGGAAGTGAGTGGAGAAGCTGGATGGGGCCATGTCCCATGGACCTGAGTAGCTTCACTGCAGACACCTACATGTCTCTGCAGCGGCCAAGGACCGGCTGAGTGAGGAGATTTACCGGCGAGCCAGGCACGTCATTGGGGAAATCGAGCGCACGGCCCAGGCAGCGCAAGCGCTCCAGGCCAGGGACTACCAGACGTTTGGGAGGCTGATGGTGGAGAGTCACAACTCCCTCAGGTGAGGAGGTGCCAGCCCCTTGGCCAGGCCAGGCTGCATCAGGGGCATGGGGATCAGGTCACTGTGGCATTTGACTTGTCCTTGCCCTGCGACGTGACACCTAGGAGCCCGAATGGGGCAGCCAGAGCAATACCCCATCCGACATCAGGACTGGAAGTCTCATCTCTCCAGGGATGACTACGAAGTCAGCTGCCCGGAGCTGGACGAGCTGGTAGCAGCGGCCCTGGAGGTCGATGGGGTTTACGGCAGCAGGATGACAGGGGGAGGCTTCGGTGGCTGCACCGTGACTCTGCTGGAGGCCAGGGCTGCAGAGAGGGCCCAGGAGCACATCAAGGTAGGCAAGAGCCTGTTGCCCTCCGGCTGCTGCAGCCCTCCCGCTTGGCCTCCTCCTAACACGGAGCTCCAGTTCTTAGTGAGACCAGACGGGAAACAGGCTCGCAGCAGGACAAGTGCCCCATCCGGCGATGAGCGGGGATATCGCCAAGTTTGCTGAGGGTACTAAGCTCTTTCAGGCCATTAAACACTGCACTAGTGGCAGAGACCTGCAGAAGGACCTAACTCGGCTGAGGACGTGAGCACAAAGGCATCAGGGGAGCTTCAGTGGAGCTAGGGAAAAATAATGCAAGCCCAGCGTTTGCAGTGCTGAACTCAGCGCTGGCACTTACAGCTCGGGAAGGATCTTAGCGCTGTCCTCAAAGGTCCCTGGAAAGCGGCAGCTCAGGGTGCACTAGTGACTCAAAAGGCCAGAAAAATTGGGGGGGGGGTGTCCTCAGGAGAGGGCTGCAAGCAAGGCAGAACCTCGTTTTGCTGCTGTGTGAAATGGGGGTGCACCCACCCATAGCGGAGTTAAAAAAAAAAAAAAAAAAAGGCGGGGGGGGCGGCAGGGGAAGGTAACGACCAAGGGGATGGAGCAGTTGCCCTACCAGGCGAGACTAAAAGGCCACTCTGGTTTGAGGAGAAGGCTGGGGGTGGGGAGGAGGGAGAAAACACATGACCAAGACTTACGAAATCACAGAGATAGTGGTGAAGGTGACTGTTCCTCAAATCCTCTGAAACCAAAACTCGTGATCGTGAGTTAGGAGACCTCTTAAAACCAGTAACAAAAGTGCTTCCCAGAGCCAGTAGCGACTTTCCTGCCATGACTGGATGCTGGGGCAGTGTTGGCAGGTCCAAAAGGGCTTTTTTTTAAAAAAATAAAAAATAAAAGAGCATGGAGAGCCTTAAAGGGCTACTGAGGGGCCTGTTTCGGGACGTATCTGTCTTAGAGCCCCGCTGATCCGATGAGACAGATGCAGGAGGTGTGTGAAGGGACACAGGGGCCAGGATTGCACTCCAAGAGCTTCGCTCGGGGCTGATGGTGGAGATGCTGCTGGGCTGCAGATGCACCACTGGACTGTGCAGTAGGGCGGTTCTTCCAGGCCTGTTTGGCAGGTCCTAGGTGCCAGCAGCCAGCCTGAACGCAGCCTCATGGCCTGGCTCCTTGTTGCACTGTGTTACAGACCTAGATTGCTAATGCTTAAAATTCCTTTTCTTTTCCCTCTCCTAGGAAAAATACAGTGGCACGGCAACCTTCTACATCACCAGACCTTCTGATGGGGCAAAGGTGCAGCCCCTCTAGAGAAACACCTACCTTTTCTGGGCTGGGATCATCTCTGAGGAAATCAAGGCAGCTGCTTTCCTTGCTCCACCAGGGAATCAATTTATGTCCACATCATCTGTCTAATAAAGACTAAACATTTGCACAGCAGTTCTGCCTCCTGCCCGAGCCACCTCAGCCCAGAACTGATACCAAAGTAACTTGGGAGCTTTCCTCAAAGGAGGTAACTCCAGTTCATGCTGGTGTAAGCAAGCACCTGCAGGGACATGGCATAGCAGTGCTTCCATGGAGCTGCAGTCACATGAGGGGACAGTGGTGGAGGAATGGCAGGTTCTGAATACTTGGCAGAAGGCCCTAATTGTGCATCTCCTTGTGGCACGTGTCCCTCATCTGCTGGTGCAGCTGGAGATATGAGGGGACCGGTGTTTTTTGGTAAAGAAAAAGGAACAGGCAGATTGTAGAGAAAAACATTTATTGAGTGCAATAGGAAGCCATCTGATCAAAGACCCGCTGTTAGAGCATTCTGCTGGCCCTCCATCGCAGAGGCTGAAGCACCAATGCCTCCTGATCAGATGAGAATTAAAAAGTGACGCTGTTTATCGCGACGCATCTGTTAAGTGCACAGCTGCCTTGCTTGTTTAGGGAGCGGGTGACATTACAGTCGGGAGCGGCAGCTGAGCTCTGCTCTATTCTCTTGGATAATAAAATAGTCTTTGGTTAATGCTTGGGAATGGGGCTCCCATTTGAGGCTGCAATCAGCGTGTTAGCTGGTACCACAGAGCACAGAGAAAGGGTCACGGTGCCTGAGTGCAGGAAGCATCGCACCAGCTGGAAATACTGCCAGGAGCAACAGGGAGGAGACAGGAGCCGAAAGGCGGTCAGAGTAATGCCAGTGGTACTTGTATGGGGAGCTAAGCACTTCGTGAAAGCCCAGTGAAAACACAGGTCTGCTGCTGCTGAAATATCTCAGTTGACCTAGCCTCATTTGCAGTTTCGGTGACTTCTGTGGACTTTGCTCACCGGTGTGCAGAGCTGGCTCAAACAGGCAGAAACCTTCCCATTGAAATGAACAGCCGTGAGGGGCAAGGGAGCCTTGATGCTGTCAGTGCTGGAAATTCTTCTGATTCCAAAAGAAAAACAAAGTCCAGAGTTGGATCCAACCAAGCAGGCGATGGGGCCAGGGAGACCAGCCAGCTGCAGTTTTGGTTGGAAGCTCTAGCCCGGAAAGGTGGCAGCTGCCGTTTCGGGCAGGATCCCTTAGCGGGAGGCTCCTTGCCTGCTCCTGTATAGTTGAAGCAATCCAGAGAAACTCGCTTTTCATTAAGACATGAGGGCCAATTGTACTCTGTTGGCAGAGGGTCAGCAGAAGCCAGGCATCTTGCCCAAAGCCAGGCAATGAGGCACAGCAAGGTCTTGGTTCAGCCCTGCACCCAGCACAGTCCAAGAGTGGCTAAAGCTAAGACCTGGAAGAAGGGCTGGGAGAGACGCGCTTGCTCAAAAGGACAAGCAAGACACTGCTGTTCCCAGTCTCACGCTCCCCTTGTGTTCACTGAGCAGTTCACAAAGCTCTTTTTTTGGACATTGCTGCTGGGCAAAAGTGCTTTTACAAGTTCTCTGTCCAAAATCTCATGTGCTCCAAGTCAGTCCTGTAAAAACATCCCACACACTAGTCCCATTTTCAGTACTTCGCCAAGCACCATTAACTGAGCCGTTCTCATCCCTTGCTTCCAAGCAGCTCTCAGCCTGTGCTGTGGGTGGAGAGAGCTGAGCTGATGGGTGCCGTGCACTCGGCAGGTATGTCCACTTGCAGCGGTCTGCTGTTGTCTCTGATGCTGGGGGGAATATCAAGGCCAAAGTGGAGCCCTCCAGCTCATCAACAGGCTTTCCATGAGGTTTAGAAGCCTTTGGATCAAGCCCTTTAACTGATTTCTTACAGTTATTAATGTTGCCACAGCTGCCACAGTCCCAATGTATCCTCAACATTCAGTGTAGGTCTCATCCACCTCCATTATTTTTAATAAAATAATAAAATACATTTTTATATTATATACTAGGAAAACTGTACAATATCATGCAAAAAAATGCATTAGAAGCCATTGTGAGTAATACTATACAAATCAAAGGCTATACTTTGCTAGTGTGGTACCAAATGTTAACAGCAAAGGGCAGACTCAAAAAGTGCAGTAAGAAAGCATAGGTTACCCCAAACCTCTGTCTTGCAGCTCTCATATAAAAAAAAAAAACAAACAAAAAAAAAAACAAAAAAACAAAACAAGTAACCAACTGTGGTGGACAGCCTTCCACCGCTGAAGTGACCAGGACACAGCAGGGGGACAGGAAACCCAAACTGCCGTGTGCCATGGGGGAAAGCTGGAAGCAAACACCAATCAAAGCCCAGAGCAACCCCACAGGAGACCCCAGGAGTGTGAAAATGGTCCAGGGAGCCTGGAGAAAAGATGAAAACTATGACCCTCTATAAATCAGAATGTATTTGAATGCAATCTGTTGGGATCCTCTCAATACCAAGGACCCATAAATAAATTGTTCTGTTCCACTTTTGGGGGGAGGTCAGAGCAACTGAGAGACCTGAAGTTTCTGCAGTAGCAGGTGTATTTGAGTGAGTGGGCATTAAGGGATGGTATTGGAGTGAGCAGTAATAACTCATGGAAGACCTCCCAGTGGAGGTTCTGCAGAAAAAAAAAATCTCAGGCTGCCCAGACAGGGGAGGAAGAGCCCTGAATGGTGAGTACACACCTGATGACCAGATGCGTAGAGCTTTGAGCACACTGGGCTCTAAAAGAAATGTCCAGACCTTGAAGTGCCATGGAAGGTCTCTTCCCACAGGAAGAGCTGTCCTGGCACCGTGGCAGAGCCTGGATGAACAGCCCTTGGATCATTCCACGAAGTCCTACTAGTCTGAACAGCACCGTCCTGCTTGCAGGTGGCCTCCCTTGTTTCAGGCCTCGTAGAACTGCCTCTCCATCTGTTTGGTGAGGGTCCCACTGGACATCACAGTCCGGCTCACAAACTCTTTGGTGACCTGTTTGGTGAGGGTGCTGCTGGCACTCTCCACTCGCTGGGTTGTCATAAGCATGCCGTCTGCAACAAGAGAAGCTCAGTGGTCGGGACACTGTGCCAAGTATTGAGTGGACTAGGTGAGACACAGGAGCATAGGGAATAGGGCTGGGAGGAAGCTAGGGCACTCGGCATCAGCTCTGCTTAATGATTAACGAGAGAGGTTTCTCCATAAATACCACTCTTGTTGACCGAGAACTTCCCAGTCAAGTGATTCAGTACTTTGCTATGGATGGATTTCTTAACATCTCCCAAACTCTCCTGGCTGCAGCGCAAGCCCATGACTCCTTGCACTCCAGGGGGACAACATGGGACGCTGTTATCCCTCTGTTATCATAATTCTCTGTTCTTTCTTCTCTGAAGAGATCTAACCTTGCAGGAAGAGCTATGGTTCGGTCAGTAGTAATAGCACCTGGGGGGCTCTGAAAACACAGGGTTCCCTCTGCAACATTGCTTCCAACCAGGCAGCACACAGAAACAACTGCAACCAGTTCTGGGGCCCGACAGGGACAGGGGGCTGGACCCTCTTCATCCGTCCCCATTGCATGGGCCGTCCCTCCCTGGCTTCCAGCTATGAGGTAAAAGCACCCTCCAGCCTTCATACAAGCAGAGGTAGCCCTTGTTCTCCAAGAGTTTCAAAGCAGACAGAAAGCCCTTACCTGCGAAGTGGGGATCCAGCGAGGAATGGCTGATGCTGGTTTTGGTGGTGTATTCAGTGGGGAAGTTGTACACTTCCTCTCTCAGGTACTGCTGCCCTCCAAATTGGGAGAAAGTGCCTGTGGAGAAAAGAAAGAGAAGAGTCAGCCAGGAGATAAGGAACTTCCAACATCGCAGCCCTGGACAACAAACACTTAACAGTCATGTCATGAGCCTGTCCGGCTAACATCAAAGCCAGGCTTGGGAGAAACTGGGAGGACTGAGGACCTGTGCAATGCAAGAAGCTGCCTCCAGTATGTGTACAACTATGCAAAAACCAGGAGATTTATAATAAATTAAACAGTGATGGGTTTTCACTGTCCTCCCTCATTCAATGCATCTTGCAGGACTGGGGCAGTTCTCACAAGGTACAACATTGTCTTCATTATGCAGATGGAAAACGAAGTGCCTGCCAGAACTCAAAAGGGACTTTAAGCTTTCAGCTAATGACAGGAGTTGTGACCCAGCATTTGCTTGTTCTGTTTCTTTGCTTTGCACTTCCTCAGAGAAGTGATACTGTACCTCCATCTTGAGATTCGATAGTGATGATGCCCTCTCTCTCTGGCCCAAAGCCTTGGGTGGTCTTGGCTTGCACTTTGAACTTGTACGGGACATTCTCACTCAGCTGAGGCACAGTCAGGGTGGTTTCTGGGTTGTCTCCTTCAACATAAATATTCCTGGGCTCCCCTAAACCACACAGACATACCAGGGTTGAAGACAGGAGTGACAGTCCCCTCAAACACACTGCCCCAAGCTCTGGCTGGTGACTTGCCTTTCCCTAAGCTTTATGCCATCCACAGACCATACAATCACACCCAGCTCTGTTGTTAAAACAACCCTACTGCAGTATCAAGCTGATCCTCAGCAACCAGCTTCCACTGGGCTTAGACTATATTAGACCATGGCCCTTCCTCTTCCCATCACATCTGTTATACTACACCACGCAATAATGCAAGGCATCGAGGTCCAGCAGTTCCTGAAACTGGCATCAACCTCATATCTCCACTTTGTGTACCCTGTGTGAGCAGATAACATTGTTTCTGGAGCAAGTGGTCAGTGACTGTTATTTTAGTTTTGGTTCCAGCAAAAATGTGACGAGTTGCTGCCTTTGCTGTAGGTACCTAGTTCTCTACACGGGAAACGGGGCTTCCACAGCCTGGTACCATACCTCCTCCATGTAGCATCTCACAGGTGACCATGTAGCCCAGGATGGCCCCATTGGGCTTGCGCGGTCTCTCCCAGCTTAGCTGCAGTGAATCAGGGCTGAGGGCAGTGAAAACCAGAGGTCCGGGAGCACTGGGTGTACTCAGCGTGAACGGTGAACCTTCAAGTGCACAAACAAGAAGCTGATGTCATGGAAGGTGGAGAGGAGGAGCCTGGGTGGGGTCTGCATGCAGCGTTCATGTAATGAGCTGGGAGGGATCAGCTGTCTGCACAGCTAGTAGAAGGCTAGTTGGGGTGAGGGAGGAGGGAGATCCAATTTCCAAGTGAAAGGAAGGAAGGAGGAGCTCAGGATGTGGTAAGAGGAGAGAACACAGCAAGGCCCAGGATGGTACATAGCAGCAGAGATCAGTGCCACCCTCCTCTTTCCTTATCCCCTGTCTTCCTCACCTGGTACAGGGCTGAGTGGGCTCTGTGGATCCACCTGGGACTCTATGGTGATGACACCTTCTCTCTCAGGGCCCCAGCCTTCCTCGCTCTGAGCCTTCACCTTGAAGACATAGGAGTGGTTGGGCAGCAGGTCTTCCACCACCACTGAGTTCTGGCTGGGGTTGGGGATGGTGAGTCGGTGCACTTCTCCTGGGACATGGAGGGAAGAGGGAGGTCAGCACTATGTTTCAGGCACAAAGACAAAGCTGCTTTTGCCTAAACCCTACCCTAAACTGTCTGGAAAAACTGAAGTGGCATAAGCAATTAATCTGGGGCCTCTTCCTCAGCCATCTACATCACACCTTGCCACTACAACTGGTGGCATAGGCCCAGATAAGCTACAAAATAAGCTTGGGACAAACAATGGCTTCTTGAAAACATAGGGGGTTTCAAGAACTCCATTTTTACTAACATTGCCCCAAGTTTTATGTAAAAATAAAAGATTTTTATTCCACTCTTTCCTCCAGATTCACTATAATAAAAACAAACTTCAAATAAAACTATGTGGAGTGGTAGACAAAGAGCCCAACTTTTTTTTTTTTTTTTTTTTTGAGGAGAGGCGACCCCACAAGCAACTCCACAAAGCATCCCCCAGCAGAAAAGGAGAATGAGAGGTGTAGGGCAGTTGAGTCATTTCCTCAAGCTTATTCCAGAAGAGAAGCTGGGACCAGTTCCAAGAGATGTGGGACAGACTCTGCCATCAGAGATGCCCACCCCGACTGCCCAGCTCACTGGCCTGAGTGGGAACCTGCACCAGTTGCACGTTCACTGACCTCCGTTGAGGAGCTGGTATTGCACGCTGTACCCCTGCACCTCCTTCTCGCAGTGTGGCTCCTGCCAGCTCACCTTCAGAGAGGTGGGTCCCAGCGCGGAGAACACCAGGCGTGTGGGAGTGTCGGGGACACCCAGGGGCATCCTGGAATCTGAGGCAGAAAGGGACCGTCACAGCGTGGATTTGAGGGTGAGGGACTAAGGGGGCAGGGGGAGAAGAGGGAGCAGCACGCACAAGCGTGGGATGGTCCTGATGGTCTGGGGAGAACATGGCAAAATGTCCTCTCTGCAAATAAGCTAAGCTTTGCCTCCCCTTCTTCTATGATAGAGGCATCAGAGCAGGGGCCCAGGTGCTGTGCATGGCCCTTCTCACTCACCCTGAATACCCCATCCAGCTTGCTAAGCGCCTCATGGACATCTTCTGCTTGAGTGCAGCTCCTGGTCATGTGGGGAAGGGAGGAGTAGGGACTAGGGAGGGGTTTTACCCTGACCTGCTGGTGCAGAGAAAGGGAAGTAGGGTTATTCTGCCAGTGACTGGCATATGTACCCACTCCAGAAAGAGGGCACTTCTTGCAGGCAGATTTACAACCAACTCTCCTTGGCTTTCAAAGGGAGCTGTGAACCTCACTGAAGCTTACAAACTGGCCCCTTCTTCCTCACCTATCTCCAGAGCACCTTGCAGCAATGGATCCTGGTACCCGGTTCTCCTCCTTACCCTGCTGTGAGGCTTGGAAGGAGACTTAGGAGTACAGCTGGAGAAGACCAGCATCTCCAAGGATTGTTCAAGGGAATAGCAGCAGTCAGGACCAAAAGCAGGCACTTCTCAATTCTCCCCCCAACCCGCCCTCAGCTCAGCCCACTAGGATGCTGTGCTTCATGTCAAGCCCAGCAGCCTCCCAGGCAGATGAGGCTCAGGGGCAGGGAATTGGAGGCAATGTACAAACACAATTCCAGGCAGGATCTCAAGCCCCTAACTGACAGGGGCTTTGGCCAATGAGTTTGCAGAGGGACATCTCTTATAGAGCACATGTTCTCCCCAGCAGTCTTATGAAGGCCTGTAGGGGTAAGACTGAGAACAACAAGCTTGTTAGGAATGAAGAGGGCAGGGGACAATGAGTTGATGAGCTCGTTAGAGCACAATGGGAGCAGTGATGAGTGTTAATCAGCCCACAAGGGTTGAAACACAGCTGAAGTCACCTGTAAATGGAAAAGTGGTGTGATGGAGGCATAGCTTGGATCAGGAGGGAGATCAGTGCACCAAACAGCAAGCAATGGAGAGAGAGTTTGGGGAGAGCAATGGAAGGCAACAGCTCACAGGTGGCCGGTGCCTTGGCTGGTTATGGGATGCGTGGCCAAGATGAGACACTCGACAAAGCTGTACCTATGTACTTGCAAATCCCTGCGGACCCATCAGTCATGATTATAGAGTCCCGAAAGCCAGTGCTGGGATAGTAACCCTTCACCTTTGCCCTGCTCCTGAAACCCACATCCCGGGACAGTGGGATTGTCCTCCTAGCATCTTCATGGATGGGAGGGAGGAGTCTCCCTGGGTAATCTACAGGCCATCATCAGAGAGAGAGAGAGAGAGAGAGAGGAAAAAACATCATTGGAGACATCAGAGCAGGTTCAGCCAGTGCTGGCTCTTACACAGAGATAGCTTCCTTAAGCAGGAGGCTCTGTTCAGAGTTGAAGAGCCTTACTGCAACCTTCTCTCAATGCCAGCCTGATGTATACATGTGGAGCTGAAAAGTAACCATGCTGCTAGAGGGAGTAAGAGGCAAGGACTCGCGGTTTTCCCAGTGGCACTTTTCAGTGGGAGGATTAGGACGTAGCTCCCTTTCCTGAGTGCTCTGCACATGCGGTATGGAGCCTTTCCAAAGCTGTTTGGGAAGCAGGGTGGCCTTATCAAAGTACTTGCAAATCAGGGGTTGGGACATGACCTTGCAGATCTCTGGTTCATACTCCTTGTCCCAGAATGGTCTGCAAGGCAGGGATCTCAAGAGTCATGAAAGAGGAAGAGGGAGGCAGCCCCATCCCCTCAGTACTCACCATGCCTCATAAGCATTGTGGAGTAGTCTCTAGTCAGCGAGGAGCTCCCCATCACCCTGTGCTCTTGCTGCATGTGTGAGCTCAACTGATGGTAGTTTGTGTTTGTGGTCCTGGTCAGCGTGCCCCCACTGCCAGGGAAGGAGAAATCCATCCGGCCATTCAGCAAGTGCTCTGTGAAAGAGAGCACAGAGTGAGGAACATGACTGTGGACTGGGCTTTTAGTCCAGCCAGTGTCCATTGGGAGGAAGCAGGAGGCCTCAGGGGGCACACTGCCTTGGCTTCATCCCAGCTCCAGCCGCTCTGGAACATCATTTGGGAACACTAGATCTAGAACAAGCAACAATCATCCAGTGGTGAGGGGGAAGCAAACAGGTAAACAGAGACTTCACCCTACACCCAGCACCAGAGACACCCCCAGTGTCCAAGGTAACTCCAGACCTCGGCCTCGCTGGGGCACTGCCTTGTGGTTCTCACCATGTTCTCTCACATATCTCCTTTGATGCTAGCACAAGTTTATAATTTCAGGTTAAAAAAAGGTGGAAGAAGAAAAACAGCCCTTTATGGAGGCAGTTTCTCCAAATCTCACTCTGGATCCCATCTCAGCTGGACCTGAAAAGCAAAGTCTGCTCCACTGTTCCTGTACTTGAAAAATCCCCATCCCCTCCCAGCAGGCCAGAAGAGATCAACTACCCATGTGAGAATGATTTCTGTTTAACAGTCCAGCAGATATGCCCTGGAAGCTCAGGGCACTTAATTAAGGTGAGGAGCTGCGCCTTGGAGGTGGTAGTTAGCAGGTATCATCTGAGTTTGTTCCTGCCTTGAAGGTCCAGCTTTGTGCAGAAGCAACTTGCTAGCAGGCTCCCAAGTCCGTGCCGAGATGGGGGTTACCTTGACACTCTCATGAGCAGACAGATCATGGCAAGGCTTTGAAGCAAGGCTTTGAAGCAGACTCTACAGCACATCAACAGTGCATCATGCCAACATGAGGATGGGCACATAAGGAGGGGGAAGGGGACATGTTATGGGGCAGAATTCAGTTGCAGGCCCCTTGACTCAGAGCAGGACGAGACAGGACACTCAGTGCAGTAGGGAGCTGTCCTTCACCTGCTTGGGGCACAGGGGTCCCACTCCTCATCAGACTGCCAGTAGCCATGTCACTGTCCTCCTCACGGAGGAGACCCTCGGTGTCTGAGGAGAGGTGGCTGCTGCTGGAGAGGCGGGGAATGGTTTCAGGTGGGAGCCTCCAGGTGATGCGGCGAAGATCCAGATCTTCTCCCAACAACTGCACGTATTTCCACCGGGAGCCTTTTGGAACAATGTAAGCACTGGTGTTGGCACAATCTGCAGGGGACAGGTGGGCTACCCCACCACCTTCTTGCTGCTTGCTGGGGAGGGGAAGGGACAGCTGCCAGTGGGAATGACACCTGTTTACGGCCCATCTTGCCAAGCGCTGGCTGATGAATTAAAGCAGTGCAAAGATCACAGGACTGGAAAACGGAGGATGCAGGGAACATGACACGCATGGGGTTCCCTAACCCGATGGGCTGCATTCCAACCCTGTGTCCATCACAACGAAAAGCAAGTGTGGAAGTCCAAACACGTGCCTGCCCCTGTCATGAAGAGTATGCTACAATTGTCCTCCTCTTCTCAGGAGGGGTTTTCTCGCTCCACAAAGTGCACACAGAAGGGTTGTCTCAGATTCTCGGTGTTCCCATTGTCTCTGCTCTCTCCAAGGACCAGGGACTCACTCCTGGACCCAGTTTCTGGAGAACACCTCCAACCCCTCACCCAATAAAAACTCTTTGTATCCTCCTTACAAGCCCCGTCATTTCAATTACAGCCCTTCTTCCCCTTTCTTATATTCATTTCAAGCCTTCCTTGTTCCAGTACAGCAGACTAGGGAACCAGGCCTTTTCTGAGAGAGAAGGGGTGGAGGAAAGGTCAGGAGCTGAAGGGATCCCCTGCATCCAATTCATTGGCTGAAGCCTCCTCATCACTTGGCGAGACTGGGCAGGGTCCTGCTATAGGTGACTCTGCTTGAGCAGACGGGTTGGACTAGATGATCTTTAATGGTCCCTTCCAATCTCAGCCTTTCTGTGAGTCTATGAGTTCCTTCCTGTTGGCCTGGCAGAGCCCATAAACATCCCAAGGGACTCAAAGGTCTGTGTCTTACCAGGTCTTGTTTGCTGGCAGCATCTCTCATGGTACATTCAAACAGCAACAGCAGGAGAAAGAAAACAGGGAGGGCTATGGAAAACTTCTCTCCCACCTGTGCTGAGATTTCTTTGTCTCACAGCTAAGACAAGGAGATACTGGTCTTATTTACATTGTGACTAGTCAAGTGTTCCCGTGGATGCAGCTTCTGTGCTTTGGAAGAGCTGATCTCCAACATCTCCCTGCCTCGAGTCTCCCCATCTCTTGGGGAAGGAAAAGAACAACGAAGCTCATTGCTGAAAGCTGTTAAGGAAAATGCATGTTAAAAAAGACTCTTTGAAAGACCTGAAGCAACGTACCCGAGTCATCAGAGACACTGGGATGCTTGCTGCCAGCCGCAGACCGAAGTACATCTGTGCTATACATCAGGTAGCTGTCATAGTCCTCACCCCCTTCAGCATCAATGATGGGGACATCAGGGATGATGGGGACTGGAAGGGAAGTAAAAAGTGTCATTAGGCATGCAGCTTGAAACCACATAGGGCTCTGCCACACTCAGGCTGGTGGCTGGTCTTCAAGGCTCGGGAGGCCGACAGGTACAAGGGAGAGGGCAGGGCATGGAAAAGCAGCTGGGGTGATGGAGAACATTTCCCAGTATGGCTCCTCTTTCCCTTCCCTGTTCCCCACATAGGAAGGGCAGTAACTCACTGGACATCGGGCGCTTGGGCTGTGTAGCAAGGTTAATGGTGGCTTCTCTCTCAGGCCCCCAGCCAGCACCATTTCTAGCCTTCACCATGTAACGATATGGTTGGGACTCCCGCAGATTTTCTATCAACACCATACGTTTCTTTGGATCTTCAACCAGCACCTTCTTCATTGGTCCAATGGGTACTGCAAATATGGATACATATATTCTCCACAAGGTCGCAAGACAGAGAGAACCCCAGAGCACCCTTCTCTGAAACAAGAGCTTCACTGAGGCTTAGTGTCAGGACACAGCCTGGCTGTGGAACAAAGTGCAGAGAACTATTTGGGCTGTTCATGATAGCCATAACTGTCTCAGGGGAAATTCCCAAACTGAATACTGAAGTCAATCTACAGCAGAGTTTTCCTGCTGCTCATGTGCCAGCTGCTGTCACTAAATATCACTTTTCAGGCACCGTGGCCCTAGGTCTAGACTCATGGACTAAGGTGAGAAATAACACAAAATGCTACGAGAACACAGAATGAGAACTAAGAGTGCTCAGGGCTTTACAGGATTAAATCCCTAGTGATAATTTTCTGTACTCCCTCCATCTAAAAGCAACCTCTCCAAATTCCAGTTCTTGCAAGAAATATGCTTGGAGCCATTCTGGTTCTGCTGCAGCTTAGGACCAGCACAGCCCACGAAAACCACACTCCAGCCGCTCAAGCTGGATGAGCTGTCACAACTGACCCACTCAGCAAATGAGCTCTTACTGTTGTCCTCATTAACGAGTCCGTAACTGACTTCATAAGCTGTGATTTCTCCATTGGTTTCTGCAGGCTCAGCCCAGCTCAGCTGCGTCACGGTGGAGGACACAACATTGAAGGCCAGGCGGCCAGGCTCACTAGGAACTGGAAAGGCAAGAGCAGAGTCTGCATTAAAAGAAGCATGAGAGAGGGCTGGACAGCACTAGAAAAAGGGGAAGGGACGTGGTTAATGAGAGCAAGTTTGAACAAACTCAGTTTCTAGAGATTCCCAAAGCTGAAGGGCTTGGTCACAGGCAGAGCTCAGCAGCCCAGTCCCCTGGAGCGTGTTGCATACAGCTCCTCCAAAGCACAAAGCAGCTGCTTTGAGCCTGAGGAGCAGCCCAACTAACATCCAGCACAGGCACTTTGCACTGTAGAGGTAGCCACTGTACTGTCCACCAGCTGTTTATTTTCCACCAACTGCTCTGAAAAGCAGGCCATTGATCTTGCAGCCCATAGCCAGAGCACGCAGATGTCCAGACCTCCCATAATTACAGTGGGCATTACAGCAGGAGCACAGCAGCCACTCGGTGCCTGGCCCCTAGGCTGCCCAGCACTCAGGGCTGGAGCTCTTTACCCCCAGCTGTGTGTGCAGATTGCCAGATCACTTCTGCATGGAGAGGAAGTGGGGTGCAGAGTAGCTCACCGTCCTCCAGCGTGCGGCAGTGGACGATGTCAGAGTAGGCCCCTTCACCCATAGCGTTGTAGGCACAGACTTGCATCTCGTAATCACAGAAGGGGTAGAGGTTACTCAGCTCTGCCAACGGCGGTTTGACATCAAGGAGCCTGGCTTCTGATTCAGGGTCCCCTTGGATCCAGTATTTCACCTGATGAGACAAGAGAAAATCATGATTCCTTCAGATCCTTACCACAGTGGCAAAAATTCCCCGTCTTTTATTAGATGTGCTCTGGGGAAGGCAAGGTGTTGTGTGGGCCCTCGGAAACAGAGGGACAGACGCAGACTGAGCATTTCACACGACCTCCAGCTAGCACTGTCCAGTCTTCTCCCATACGGAGAGCAGATGTGATGCCTCTAACGTCTTCGCTAGAGCTTTGCCTGGTGGTAAGTGGTGGAAAGGGGGATGGACCCCCAAGAAAGTTTGCCTGCAAATCCTATATCCACTGAATGGTCCTCAGCGATAGAGGTGAACAAACAGCAGTGAACTTGCTCTCTCTTTGGGCCTCTTCTCTCTGCCTCTTCAGCATGAACAACTGTGTGTGTGTGGTGTGAAATACCCACAGGAAGGGGCCAGCACCCTCCTCTGGGATCTGTTCCTCCTTTACCTTGTACCCCTGAGGTTTCCCTGGAGGAGGAAACCAGCTGAAGCGGATTTTCCTGGAGCTGACAGCCTGGGCGTTGGGGTTGAGTGGGGCATTCAGGCGGCCTTTGGGAGACTGAGTAACCTGGCTCAGTGAGGGTACGCCATCTACCACCTCTACAGACACAAAGAGAAAAGGGCACAGGTCAGCGCAGGTCCCCCATGCAGAAGGAAGAGAGGGAAACCTGTCTCTCCCTCACCACTGTCTATCCATTACTGTTTGAACCTCTCAAAGCCTTCCTGAGGAGCAGAGCTCCATCGTAGTGAAGAAAAACGGAAGCACCTGAAGATGACATTCCCCAAGTCAGGCACAAGCTAGTACAAGAGTCCAGTACAGAATTACAAATCCTGCATTTCCCATCCTAATAACTGGCATCACTGCTTCTGCCCAGGTAGGAAAAAATGCAGCGAGCGGCGAGACAAAGCTCTGAAATCTTTAGCTCTGTCTGAATGTATTTCTTGATGCTTTACTAATGCTTCAACATCTTGACAAATCGCAATGGGCAGCTGTGACGAGCACAAGATGACCAGAGCCTTCTTGAGTTGCCCCGTTGCTTCTTTCAGAAATTCAGCAAGTCCATTTGAGAGCTACTGAGGAGCCTCTTTACCCCCAGTGTCTGCCCCAGGAAGCTCTTCTGATTGCTTCGGTGATGAGAGACTTCCTTTTATCCCCATACATTGCTGGTACCATGATAAATACTTTCATATTATCAACCCACTTGATGACAACTCTTACAGCTTTGAGGGTGCCTCTTGCATACCCTGTAGCCTGACTATCTATACAGCCACAGGAACTTCTACACACAGCCTCCAGCAAGGCCCAGCTCTCCTCCAAATTTGTACCTTTTTATTCAGGCCTTCAGGGAAAAGGATTGAAGACCCCAATCTATTTGCAACGTAGTTTATCCCGTATCTTCCCACCCACCGTCTATACACACTACTGCCTCTAGAGGGAAGCCCAAACCTACCAGTCAGAACTAGATGAACATCCTAATCTCTGTTTTGGGGGCGAGGTGCAGGACTGCAGCTGGGATCCACAGCATGCTCTGTGCGTCGCTCTGGCATGCCATGCCATGCCATGCCGACCCCACTCGTCCTGCCACCACGCCAGCCTGGCCTTGTGGGCACAGTTCTCTCTGGCTGCACCACCAGCCCCTACCTGGATCAGCAATGGTCACTGTGGCCTGGGAGTATTGGCCAATCTTGGCACCATTCTTTGGGTGGAGGAGGTCAATGGCAAACTGCTTGAGCTGGCGGTTGCGCAGGAGGGTGTCTATCTCTGTCAGCTCCAGCAATGGGACCTGCACCTCCTTCCAGGTCTCCCCAGGCTGAAAGACCAGGTCGCCCTCTGTAAAGACATAGTCCTGCGGGGGAAGAAACAGGAGTGTGATTATAGTCCACAGCATCCACAAGATGGTTTCCTATGAGCTTCCTCTCATCTGCTCATTCCCCCTCGCTTCCCAGTATTCTTGGTGGGATATCTTTGGTGGGAAGACTGAGCCCAGTATGCAAGGGCAGGAGGCAGAGCTGGAGAACATCTGCCCTTGTGCAAGGCTCAAAGCCTGAGATCACCCCTTTCTTACCCCTGTCCCCTTTCTGAGCCCGATTTAGTGTTTTTCTGCAGACCCAGTGTCACTTCCTTCCCAGCCCTCTGCACTCTTTACCCTGCCATCCTTGGCGGTGAGATCTCGGGTCCTGTATGTGACTTGGGACTTCCCGTCATCTATGATCTCCCGAACAACAGGGATCTTGGCCACCTTATCAAAGCGGCTGTGGGAATAGGTTGGCTGCAAGAAGGTGATGAGGCTGCTGACTGGAAGGGGCAAGAGAGAAGAAATGTATAAAGCAAATATTTGGAGTGAATACATCAAAAACAAGAAAATGTCCCTCCGTACAGTGTTCACATCACCCTTGGGTGCAAATTTTGTGTAAAAGATTGCTGCAGGGGCTGAAAACTTTGCCAGTCCTAGGCCTTGCTGCCTGTTCAGAATAACCAGATGGGAAACATAGACACAACACTGGGGACGTCCACCTACCCCCAGCAAAGGGTGCCAACATTATTCCAGCAAGCTGTGGGCTGGAGCAGTGGAGGGATATAGTCAACCCTGATTCAGCCTCTCCAGTTTTGGAATTGGTAACATCCACATCTGTAGGGCCACATGTTTGGGTCTCTGTCACCAGAGGTGATGACCCTTCCTTGGATGCTTTAAAAGATGCTCTAGTTCAGATGCAGGTAACTTAAGTTAAGAGTCACCAAGTAAGTTTCTGGCCTGTGATCTGGAAGAGCTCAAACACGCAGACTACGCCTTCCTTGGAAGGCATGTGAGTCTTTCTGGACACTGGGCACACAGTTGCCCTTTGTCTCATGCCACAGTTGCAGCCCTTCACCTTGTTCTTTGATGATGGTGATGTTGACGAGCCTGCGTCCAATCTCTGCAATGCCAGTGGGGACATCAATAGCCTCCACCTGCAGCTGTTTTTCATCATCATCATCCTCTCTGATGAAGAGTGGGACACGGACATCAACCAGCTCCACAGCCTCCTGGAACTCCACCATTCCATGAGCATCTGGGGGTAAGGGGCAATGATGAGAGGTGGCAGATGCCCCCTGCCCAGCCAGGAGGCAGCACTGGGGTCTATTCCCTACCTTGGTCTGAGGTCACAGTGTAATAGCCCGGCGACACCTTCAGGTCATTGAAAGCCTCATGGGAAACATGCTTTTCCGTCACTTTGATGATCTCTGACTTGGCTGACCGAGGAGCAGTGAGCACAGTGTCCACAATTGTGTGGTCCTGCCTGTGACCAGTATGAAGAGAAAACGAGGTAGATGCTGAGACCAGGTTTGCTTGTCTCATGTTGCTGTGGAGCAGCAGCTAGAGGGATTAGTGAGGGAGTGGGACATTCAACCACCCTGCACACCTGTGAGTGCAGATACTCCTGCCAAAGACAGAGAAGGGGCAAAAAAGTGGGTTGCAAGATCCACTTACCTTTTCCCAGAATTGGGCTGTACCCTGTGGAAGAAAAGAAACCAGAGTGACTAAAGCATTTGGGGAGTCAAAGCTCTGCATGAATCACAGCCGTTTGCAGGTCTGAGCCATGGCAGCCTCTCCGCAGGCTCCTCCGCAGGCCCAGTGCCAACCTGTCTACCAGGACCCATGGCCCCATCACATGTTCTCACATGTCTGGCTGCTCCCTTTGGGCCTGGGTTTCTCAATGAAATAAGAAGCATGCCCAGAGGGGAGATCACGTCTGCTCAGAGCCATGGAGAGTGGATAATACACCCTGCAGAGTGCTGACATCTCTGGACTCCATCCTGCACCAAGCATGCACAGGACTGAAGCCTTTGGAGGCAGTGGGAATTTTCCTATTGAGCACCATGGGATCAGGATACGTCCCTGCCCGAGCAAGTCTTAGGTACATAGTCAGAAGCAGCAGAGATCACTTTCAAAGGTGAGCTAGCCTTGCTCTGCAGATCTCTGCACAGGTGAAGAAATCTCAGCACCCCACCAGGCTCATGCTTGTGGCAGGGAATGGCTCACAGACCCCACTACCTTCCAGCAGCACATCCACACCCCGGCCCTCCCCTGCGCTGCCCCGTCAGAAGAGCCCCTAGGGCAACTCAACCTGCACGCAAGGTCTCCTCCCCAGTTACTCACCTGAACTTGGTCTGCTGAACCCTGTGGCAGCCAGGAATGTGCTTGTAAATGTCATGCAGCTGCAAGGAGCAAGAGGGACGTTTGTAACAGAAAACCAGCACCCTGAGGCATAGGGTCAGCAAGCAGATATGGCTGCCACCAAACTAAGCATCCCACCTGCCATCCCCAGGCCCTTCCTCTTGCCCTTCCACACCAGGCAGAGGGGACCACACAGTTTCCTCACTCCTGCTGCAGTCCCTGCAATGGAGCTGGCAGCCTCTAAGCCCAGAGAGCTTGACAACTGGACCTCCAAGGTCTGGGAGTGCCAACCCAGGCTACGCAGCAGAGACGGGATACTTCAGGATGTCCAGCTCCACTGTCAGTGTGGCAAGAGACCACACTGGGAACTGAAGCCAAACAGGAGCTCCAGGGCATAGGCCCTTAAGCTGTGGTTCATTGCAAGCCTTCTCAGCAGCACGATGCTTTGATAATTCTCACAGTCATGATTTTAAGATTTGTGCCTTTCATAGGGAAATTCTGCTTTCATTAGGAAATAGAAAGAATTGCTTCTTCACTGCAAGAGCTTTTTAAGTTTCCAGGGCAGAGGAGTTCCACTTTCCCCAGTGTCACAGACAAAGACGAACACCTCAGCATGGCTGTAACCCATTCCCATCCTTCAGCCCAGGAGCAAACCCTGCCATGTGCTCAGGCCCTTACATTCTCCTCCACTTCTTTACGCAGTTGTTCACATTCCCGGCTATCTGGCTTCAAAAGATTCTGCGTGAAAAGCCGGGTCAGCCTCAGAGACAGCCCATAGGGAACTGCAAAAAGAAATTATCTGATTAGACTTCTTCTTTCTTGGTGACAGAAATAACCTAATCAAAAGCACAGGGACATAAATGATGCTGGGTGTCCAGATTCTTTATCCCTAGCACCCAAACCCCATGTAGCACCCGCAAAGAAAATCCTCTGAGACCTGAATGCTTACTAGGATGCTCTGTGTACAATCCACCCAGGAGCCTGTGAAGGATGCTGTGTCCAGTGGTTGCTCTGGACTGATGAGGAAGTGCAATCTAGGCTGGATCAGCTGAGCTAGTGAGACCTCAGACACATGCTAGGAACATCTGCCACCAGATCAGGCTGTCAGGGTAGCTCCAAAGCTATCCACAACTCCTGTGACAGGCCTGGACTCAGGAATGTGCTGCTCAACTGTCCCCTGGGATGGAAGCAGATAAAGGAACAAGCCACCTTGTAATGGGCTTGGAGGTGATACTATGGCTGGTGGAGGCAGAAGGCAACCACAAAGGATTCCTGTCTCTTACGGCCCCTGTTTCTCTGATATGGCACTTACTGAGCTCTTTGGGGTTGGTGGCAGCAAGGGAGGTGAAGCCCTGCTTGTGAACATTGTTGTTGATCTTCCAGCGGACAGTATCTCGGCCCTTGAGGGACCCACTGCGCACCATGGGAGTATCCAGGTGGTCAGAGGACATGAGGCTCTGGCGAAGCATGTAGTGGTCCTCCTTGAAGCCAACAGTGCGTCCTGCAGAGACCGCAGGGACAGGATCAGAGACTAGACAAACTGGGACAACTTGAGCCACCGATTCCTGAGACCTGGGACTTTGCCCTGGAGAATCTTTCATGTTTCCGCCAAGCTGAGGGTGTTGGGAGCGGCCTGGAGTTGACTGGCCAGTGGAGAGGACATGAGGTGTTCACAAGCACAGAGAGCAGGTCACCCCAGCTGGGCATTAGGAAAGACACAGGGTAGGAGAGCACTAGGGCAGGAGTCCCCTGCGGGCACACATGGGGCATGCGGCAGGGATACAGGGCAGGAATGTAAAGGGCTGCTTGGCTAAGAATCTCTATCAGGGACTTTCCCCTGCTTGTTGTCCCTGGCCTGCAGGAAGTTACTGTGCCCAGGGAGGAGGAGAGATGCTCATTCTAGTACGCCCAGGAGGGCAGCGAACCCCTCACGTCCTTTTCCCCCCAGTTCAAAGAGACGGTACCTCGTGCACAGCAGGGAAGCAGGGCCAGGCAAGCCTAGAAAACAAATGACCAAATGCACATTCACTGTGTGGCCAAAAGCAAACAAACATGTCTCCATGATTTTGGCTATACATCACTTTAGCTGGGGAAATCACATTGCAATTCATACAAGCAACAGGAGAGGTGTTGAGTACCAGTGGGACCCAGCTACTAATAATGTGGTCTTGCTAGAGGCTGAGTAGACTATGGAAATTTGTCACATTCTTGCCTTTATCTGGTTCTTCCTGAAGCCTCTGGCAAAATTCCCACCAATTTCAATAGGCACTGGCTCTTCTATTCTCTACCAACATATAATGTTTTCTGTTTGTCCCCACCAACTTTCCCAGCTGGTCAGGAAAGAAAGGCAGAAAAGCTTTTTTTCTGGCATATTCTCAAAGCTGTTCAGTAGGAGAGAGACCTGAACGACAACTTTTCAAGAGCAAAGGATTGTTTTCAGTTTGTTTTTTTGCCCCCTCCCCGGTGCAGGGAGGCAGCCGGGCTGAGGAACTCACCTTGCAGCAGGCGCAGAACTTCCAGCAGAGCAACAGCAGCAATCCCAGGAGCAGGATCAGGAAAATAAGCAGTGGGATGAGCCACAGAAAGCTTCCCGGAGGGCACTCTGTAACCGACAGCAATGCACCCATCATGATTTAGGGGCATCAAAACCCTGTGTTGAGTGTGCAGGGTGCAAAAGGAGGGAAGGGAGGGAGGCATGGACAGACAGGAGAGGCTGGATCGCAGCTCTTTTAGGGACGGAGCAACCAAGTTCAGCCTAGGAATTGCAGTGCTCACACAGAAAAATGCTACCCATGGAGATGTCTCCTCCCAACTCTTTGCTCACACTTGTTCTTCCCAAGGGGCTATTCTGCATCTTGCATCTTTCCCTGCCAGTGCTGGCAGTGAAAAGGCACTGATTTCCAAAGGTCCTGAGCTCTGAGGGCTCTGTCCACCTCCTGGCATTCTTATGAGATCCAAGTGTAACCCAGCACACAGCAAAGCGGGGAGAAGAGGTGTTGTGTGCGAAGATGATAGCTAACCCAGCCTCCAGGCTGCACCTCCCCTCCTGCTGAGTCCCTGCTCACCTTTCTTCTTCTGCACCTGGACAGTGGTGTTGGGCAGGACACTGGGATCTCCCTCCAGGGTGTAGTGGTACGTGCAGTCATCCTCCTCATCCTGGAACGAGCAGTGTTCATTGGCCTCTTCTGCAAATGAAAAGACAGGGCACAACTGCCAGGCTGCAAGAGGATCCAGACCAGGAACCCAGCACTAAGCGTGAGGAGCTGATCCACCCACACACACACACACAGACAGAGCAAGGCTCGTCACACATGACTGCACAGAGCTCCAAGCCTCCTGGTACCTTTCTTCAGCTCTTCCACCATCTGGACCTGGAGATGGCAGGTGCTGCAGTTCCCTTTCATCTTGCCTGTTCCCCAGGCCTGGCACTGGACACAGTCCCGGATGCTCTCGCACATAGCCTGGAAACCCTGCAAGGAGACACGAGGTGGGATTGTTAGGAGAAAGGCCAAGGGGGAGCCAGGGAGAACATCTCCAAAAGGCAACAACGCCACGTCCTCATGCTTGTGACAGGGCAAGGAGAGAAGGGACTAACAGAGAGCAGGCAGCTAACACAGACAAGGGATTTGTAACCCAAGAGATAGACGGCCACAACTTCACTTCTTGCAGCCAGGTAAGGCTTTTCACGTTTATGGGGTAAGGTAAGCGTGGCTCCAGAAAGGCCCACTCAGCCTGGGGGCAGGTGGCTCCTCGTCTGGCTCAGAGGCGTCAGGAGGGGACTTACCAAGAGCGGGTCTGTACCTGCCGTGCGGCACTGCCAGCGAGAGGACGGGCGGGGGCCAAGCAGAGGTAAGTGCAATCTCCTTATTCATCTGCTTCGGAGGCACCAATGTCCTCCTGCAGAGCCACCCCACCAGCCCCAAGCTGCTGGAGCAGCCTTCTGTTCTCTGTCAGAGGGGTGATGAAATGGAGGTGGGGAGGAACTGGGAACCTGAATTCGTGTCTGAATTTTGGCTGCTGACTCCCACACCTCCCAAATCCAAATAACACACGTGCGAAAGAGAGTCAGTGCACCGGCCGCACAGCTCGGACCCAGCAGTTCAAGGTGTTTCGATCAGAGATGCTGAACCCTCACAATCCCTCCAAAATCTCTTACACTGACACGCTGTATTTGGGTGGCGGTTAGTTTTTCTACAAAGGTTTTCTATGGCCTAAAATATGACCAAGGTTACCTTCGTTCTCACTCATCCTGAGATTAGCACGTGTTTGTCAGTGGGGACACTGAGGCACTGGGCCATGAAGGGACTTTTTCAGTCCCATGAAAAAGCCGAAGGAGAAGCCAGGAGCCAAGGCTCAGACTTCTGCTCTGGTTGCTCTGATACAGACCCTTCACAAATGTCCAGGTAAACACAAATATACCTTAAACAATCATATGCCTTTAATACTGCTGGTGAACTGGAAGGCAAAGCAAGCCCAGGGCTGCAGAGTGGCTCCAGACAGAGCCCTTCCTGGTCACCAAAGCAGGATTTTGCTCCTGTTTGAGACGGCCTTTCATTTTTGCTTTATTTTTCTCCCTCCTGAGGTTCTCCATGTGACAGAGGAGTGATAAAACCAGGGGGTCCCTGGAGCTGAGCCTTACCAGGGAGTAGCTGATTTCACACATGGAGCTGGTGTACAGAGAAGCCATGTCGCAGATGCACCTGCCACATTCACACCTCCCGTGGTTATTGCAAATGCCCTGCGAGAGGAAAGTGTCAGTGTCTGAGAGCAACCACAGACACCCAAGGGCACTGGGAACGAGCACGCTGCTGGCCGCCAGCGGCCCTGAATCTCAGACCCTGGGACAGTTTGCTACAGTCCCACCTGGGGTGGTCTTCCCAAAGTCCGGGCTGGGACTCACCCCTCGGCTGTCAATGCAGGTGTCGTTGCTCGTGGGACACTCGCAGCCGGGGCCCTCCCAGCCGCTCTCACACACGCACGCGCCCTTGGAGCAACGGCCACGATCTGCAACGTAGAAGAAATCACCAAGGGACTCCCCACCCTGTGCCGCTCCCCCAGCCCCATCCATGGGCCACCTCAGCTCTCTCTCAATTTCCAGGGGTTGCAAAGGGCTGCCCTGAACCCAGGACTCAAATGGATCCTTGTATCCTGCTTTCCCAAGCATGGAGTCTCCACAGCTGTGCAGTGGGACACCGCTTGTTCCTGCCACCTCTGCACTGAGGGACACTCTGACCTGCCAGTGCCTGAAGCAGGAGAGGAACCGTGGCAATGTGGTGCAGGCAGGCCCATGGCTTGGAGCTGCACCCTCCTCAGAGTGACCCACAGCAGGGACACTCGTTATCTACCTGCCAGTGCCACAAACCTGTCACCATCACACCTCTCCAGCAGCCATCTCAGCTGCTGTGATGCCAACCCAGAGAGAGCTGCCACAACAAGGACTGCTCTTAGGGTGCTGGCAAGGACCCATGTTCCCTCTCCCCTAGCCCTGGCAGTTCCTGGAGGAGATGTGGTGGGGGCTGGGGCTAGGAGGCAGTGGGTGCCTGCTCTCACCATTGCAGAGGAAGCCGGAGGTGCGCGGGCACTGCAGGACGTCGTACTGGCAGAACTCGCCATCGAAGCGCAGGCTCAGATCTTCAGAGTAGCACTGGCACTTGCCACAGAGACATTCACCCCGGCCCGAGCACGGCTCCACGTCCCCAGGGCGGATGCAGGCCTCGTTGTTGAGGGACGAGGCTGGGGAGCAGTCGCACGCGTCCCCTCGCCTAACAGGGAGGAGGAGATGCTGGGAGAGGCAGGAGCAGGGCACAAAGCAGCAGGCTCCTGGCCTGATGCCTGCACACAGGTGGGATGTCCTTGGTGCGAGTATGTGTTACTCCGGGTGCCCAAAGACAGCAGGAACCACGAGGTGGGTACAGAGCTGGGCAAGGTTCTTACCAGCCTGCATGGCAGATGCACTGGCCACAAGCAAAGTCCCCGTTGAAGTTGCACTTGGGTGAACCAAACTCTCGTTGCTGTGAGGAGAGAGGAGATATTGCCAGCTCTGCTGTGGCCTTGGCACCCCCCATGCCATCTCGGGAGTGAGGGAGGCAGTCAAGGGAAAGGCTGTGAGTGTAAGACAGAGCTCTGCAGCAGGACATGCGCAGTCCTTCACAGGCTGCACGAAGGTCTCTGTGGCCAAGCTGAGACACTGCTCTGCAGGCAGCTGGGAACAATCAACTCATTCCGCTTGTGAGTGAGCCTCTCCAACAAGACATCTGGCAGATCTGCCTGCCACAGCATGAGCAGATGCAATTCTCACTCCAACACCCTCAGAGCAGGATGAGGGCCAGCAGCCCAGCACCCTCAGTGTGCCACCGACCACACTTACTTGGACATTCACAGCAGCAAGACCCACAACTCAAATCCCCCTGCTTTAAAAGCACAAAGCTTCTGTCACTGAACTAGAGGGACACAGATGTCAGCAAGGACCTGAGTGAGACCTGCACTGGCCAACACCTACCCACTCCCAGCTAGACAGGAAAAGCACTGGGATTCTCGGCAATGCTTAGCTCCCCATACCTCTTCGCAGGGACACACGTCACAGATGACAGAGGTTTGGACTTTGAGGCTGTCACTCAAAGATGTGGGTTTCACATGGATAACTCCCTGCCGGTCTTTCTCAGGAAGGTTGCAGACGTGTTGCCCACCGACATACTCAAGGGCCTTCACACGCATGTTGAACTTGCCCTGGAAAGGAAGGGACACGCAGGTGAGCCAGCTCTGCCCAAAGAGCCTGCTGGATGTAGCTCTGCTTGGCTGACCCTGTCACCGGCAAATGAACACCTGGGAAGGAGAGACACGGCACAGGCACGTAACAGCCGCACTGTGCCTTCCTCACCCTGCCCCGGCAAAACCACAGCAGAGCTCTGCACAGGGCACACACCTCTCCTACAGGGCAGCCACGGGGACTTACCACTTCGCCTCGGGTGATATGGAAGGAGCCAGATTCTGTCTTTTCATACATGGTGGAGGTGAACTCTGTCTTCATGGCTTTGGGAACAAAGTCAGCCCGGATGTCCATCTTGGAGCGGATGCGCTATGTGGGCAGAAGGCAATCACTGCATTGATTTTCAGCTGTATCCTTGCAACCACCCCCATGCCCTGCCCCAGAGGAGTCATATACTGCATCTCCTCCACTTTCCTTGGCAGGAGGCTCCTACCCACCATTCACCCTGGGAGTGAGACCAAGGCCCCAGAGAGCACTGTTACCTCAAAGGCTGTGCGAAGCAGCTCCACGATGTTGGAAGAGTCCTCCTGGAGCACTCCAATTTCAGAGATGGGGAAGTACTTGTGTAGTTTCTGCACAGAGAAAGGAGCCTACTGAACCACAGCAACACAGTAACAGGTCCAGAAGCTGAGCTGCAGCACGTGCCGAGCATCTACAATGTCCACCAATGCTGAGGGGAGCCCTGAATGCCCAGTTGTGCGGTTCTCTATACGTAAGCTTGGAGGGATTAGACCAATCATATCATATTCCTTATCTGCTCCAGCCTGGAAGGAGCTGGAGTGAGCAGGATTAGACACCAACGCAGGCCCAGAGGCACTGGAGAATGACCAGGGCTCCTCTGCTTCCTTATACCTAAGCTGCAGGCAGAGGAGGAAGGGTCCTGGAGGAAAGTAAGCCCATATGGCTCCCGTACGACCAAGTTCTCCTCACCTCATAGTAGCTGTAGGAATGGTTTGTGACAGCAAAAATGGGGATAATGTTCTGCTGTCCCAACAGGCGCACCAGGGTTGGCACTGAAGGATAATCCTGCTTGGTGTCATATCTGTAGGTGCCATCAGGATCCAGATGACACTGCTCATCATTCCTCCTCAGAATCCCTGCCAGAACGTTGGTGCCATCAGCTTCATAGTGAAAGGCAGATTCAGTGGAAAACACGAGCAAGTGAGTGCTGTCCTTCCTCCAGCCGATCTTATCCTACCACCAGGAAGGAGGAGAAGGGACCTTTATCTCTGTGTCCACCAAAACACTGCACAAAACTTGCACTCATTGGCAGACCAGTACTGGCTGAACTGGGGTCTTTGGGAAAACCAAAGGGCAACTCTCATCACCTCAGTCAGCTACATGTGGTCTTCGGAATCCAAGCCAGTAGGTGTCTGTTCCCACCATCTATGACCCAGGGCATATGATGTCTACTTGGCTAGACAGTGTCAGGTACATACACATAAAGCAGACAAGACCTTGCTTTTCTGGGCACGTTTGGAGCTGTGCTCATGCATTTATATGTCTCCCTCAGCCAACCAGACAAGCTCAAGTGGGCAGTTTTCCAAGGAGTGGAATTTCACCACGGCAGGCACAAAGGGGGACAGTACAGAGGCAACTGTTAGCTCCTGTGCTGGGGATTAAATACCAGAGAGATAAACACATGTCTGGTGTGAGATCTAGGAAGAACTGGGAACACAGAACAGCTTAGCACCAGTAGCAGGAGCAGCAAGCTCGAGAGGCAAGAACAGACTGTGGCTGAATCTGAAATCTGTGCTCGTTGACTGTGTCATCAGCTGCTCAACGTGCTCCCTCTCTCTTCCACTCATTACCACACTAGTGTTGTTCCATTTATTACCCACAATCAAGCAGATCTATCCTCTAACCCTCTCCATCACCACACACACACAGCTCCTCCTTCCCCGGACACAGTCACCTTGCAAACAGCTGTCTGCAGGATGGCATCAAAGCCTCCTTCTGGGGCATCCAGGTTGCCAGAGATGCGTTCCTTCCTGAGCTCCTTGCTGAAGTAGTCAATGTTGCTGGTCAGGCGGATGACATTCTTGAAGGAGAAGGGGGAATCAGCATTGTTCCAGGGCTCACGCAGCCTAGAAGAGAAAAGGAGAGCAGGGCTTTTGCATGGGGCAGTTCTCATTGCAAAGGGATGCTCCATCAACCCAAGCAGGGCACTGCTTGTCCATGGGCAGCTCCTAGCGCAGAACTGCACCTCTCTTGGGGTACCTCTTCCACCCCAAGCTCCCTAGATCCTAGGAGAGAAAGGGTGGAGATTATTCTTGGAAAGATTGATCAAAGGAAGACAAAGTTGAGATGACAAATCAGTGGCCCTGAGAGGAAAGATGAGAGTGATAGAAGGGATAAGGGCAGAGACGAAGGTGAAGGAATGATGTGCAATCTGTTGTGACATGAAGCTTGAGGAGGACACTGCTGATATTGGCACTGTGTTATAGCAAGCCCTGAGTGCAGAGCAAGGAGGTCAGAATGCAGAGATTGCAACAAAGAGCGAGAGCTAGACACTCTTGCACTGCAGACAGAAGACCAGGAGAGAAATAAAAGGTACCTGAGGTACTTGCCCTCCCCACTCTGCTCCCAGCCCATCCCTGTGGCCCCATCAGCCTCACTCACTTCTCAGGTCTCATGTCTGTCTGAGGGGATGAGACTTTGTCCACAAACTTGCCAAATCCGATGGTGTAATTGCTGGTCAGGGCTTGCAGGAATTTCGCTGGGAGGAGGGGAAAGGAGGGAGGAATAGACATGTGAATAAAGAGATGCCTGCAACATTGCTGTTCCAGGCAAAGATTACCTTTCTTGGTTTCTTTATTGGCTCATCAGGTCTTAGACAAGACTTCCAAACTGTTAGCTTTTAAGCTTTGGGGGGTTGGGTTTGGGGTTTTTTTTTGGTGGAAACCCACACCACCTAGCCTTCATTCATTCCTGTCCAACTGATGCTTCTCCTACAGCACAAATCACCTCTATGGGCTCAAGATGCCAAAGCTACTGCACAAAACAGCTGTGCGGGGCACGAGCACTCACACTTGGCTGAATAGGAGACAGGACACATGATGAGCCCTGCAAGACCAGGGGCCATATCCCATGTTGGGAGAGACCTGCACAAAGCAGCAATAATAAAACGCATGATTAAAACAGGCACCTTTTGGCCCTTTGCTTGGCTTTCTCCAGTGCTGGCAAAAATTCACAACCCTAGGCAAGAGAGAGTCACCCACCTTCATAAGTGCAGCGTCTGGCTACCCCCTCTTCTCCCAGCCCTCGTCTCACCTAGCTTTTGGCCCATGCTTTTGAGGTTGTCCAGATCATCTGACATAGAGTAGGAGAAGTCCATGAGGATGTAGAGATCCACAGGGCTCTCGAGGGGCTGAAAGACATCCATGTCGAAGTTCATCTCCTCCCCAGCTCGCAGCCGCATGAACATGCTCTGGGGGGACACCTCAGTTCTCCTCTGGGACTTGCTGATAGTGATATTCTGTGAAGAAAGAGCATCGTGAAGTAAACAGACTCCATCTCCTGCGCGCATGCAATGAGAAGGTGGCAAGGAGCAGGGGAATGGGAAGCCATGGATGACTGCACATCCTTTCTTCATGTAAGCTGGAGACTGGCTGCTGAGCCAGCCTCCCCCACATCCAAGTCCTCCCAGCTGGCTACCTCCACCTCCTCCAGACCTTGGCATTTTGCGAACATCTGTTTCATTTGAAAAGTCATCCCATCTACAGTGACTAGAGCTGGTTGTGGACAAGTTCCCCCAGCTGGCAAAGTGAGAGCACTGTTTTTGAGTAGGCCCTACGTAAAAAAGTGGTGTGTAGTTTGTATTTTCCCTGTACAAGAGTACAGAGGATGAAGGTCTCGAAGGATATGGGAAAGAGAAGGACCCTTCAGAAGAAGTGGAACAATGAATCTCTACCTAGCACCTACCTGCAGAGTCCTCATCTCGCCTCTCATGTACACAATGCTGGCCTCCTTGCAGCCATATCGCAGCAAATTCTCCCGCAAGTCGCAGCGAGGCTCTTCGAAATCCTGCAGCAACAGGGGAAGCATAAGAAGAGGCCACATCACTTGTCAGAAAGCTGGGTCCTCTTTCCAGATAGTTAGATCTGGTGAGCCTTTGGAAGCAGGAGAGCAGCGGGCAGATGGGGATGAACCTAGCGCAGAACCAATGCCACCTTGGGCGCCAGGGAAACGCTACAACCAGTGAGTCACGGGGTCTTCCGGGGCAAGACCCTCCCACCTTGCTTGGCACACACCTTCCCCCAGGAGCTTCAGATTTGTCAAGCAGGCATTTTCTGACAAATCCCTGTATTTCTGGAAGTTTGCCCTGGACTCCCCTTCCTCTCCATTTGCCAGCATAGGCTGCTTGAGCCAAAGGAAATCTGTGTCTTAAGAGCTTTCAGTCTTGTATAGAGGAGTTCGAGTCAGCAGCTGACTCTGCATTCAAGTTTCTCTCCAGGATTTCAACTGGAGTGTCCGGATCTCTGTTCACAGAGTGTGAAATCAGCCTAGAAGCAGAGTCCCATGCTCCCCTGTAAGCTCTCACCTCATCCGTGCAGAAGGAGCAGTCTTTGTCCACGCGGACACACTCTGTGCAGCTCTTAGCCCGGGACGACACGCATCGGTTATCTAGGGAGAAGGCAGAAGCCTGAGGAACGCAGGAATTGAGTGGGTTGTAGAAGGGCACAAGAAGGGCAAATCCTGTTCCTTTCAAAGTTGGTGGGAATTTTGCACGGGTGTTTAGTGGCAGATGGGTACAGAACAGCAGCTGGGTACGTGAGAGAGGTGTCCCAGCTGCCAGGGAGCTAACAGACAAGAAGGGCACACAGCAGCTCTAATAGGGACTTATTCACATGAAGACCTTGATCTTCTGGAGCCAAGGTAGGGTTTATACAGTCCCAGAGGGAGTACGTGGAGATCTTGGACAGACATATAAGGGCCACACTCACTTTTGTTCCTTTGGCAGAGGCCTGTAGTGCAGAGCAGGGACAAGAGGAGCAGCCCAGCACACACCCTTGGCAGCACATCCATCCTCTTCCTCCTGAAACACATCCATCAGCAACATCACGGTTAGCTCCAGCCACGGCCAGTGGTGTCAAACCACCAGTCTCCTGTGGGAACTGCGACAGGCACAGAAGCACAGGCTGCTCCCTGGCAGAGCCCAGCACCATCCTCACGCGACCTCATGAGCAGCGACCAGGTTGAGACTTTCCTTTTCCTGGTAGCTTAAAGCAAAGCAGAGAAGAAAAATAAGGCAACTGTCTGCACCTCACCCCCAAACCAAAACAGACTCCTCCTTTGGCTGTTTCCTATCACACTAGGAATTTCCAGGATGGTTGAACCAACAATAAATAGAGGGTGAGGCCCTGGGAAGTGCCCGACAGGGAGCTTCGGGCTGCCTGGAGCCGCTGAATGAGTCTGTGGTTTGAGAGTCTGTCACTCTTCTCGCTGCATCAGAGGTGGCAGAACCCCTTGCAAGGAGCCGGAGGCAAAATCCTAAATAGAGGGACCCATTTTCCCTGCAACCGCACTTCCACCAGTGATTTATTATCTGGCCATCAGAAAGCTCTCAGCATTGGTCTGATCTCTACATTTGGACCTGGTAAATGGGACAGACAAAATTGTAACGTGAGCTCTGCAGCCACCTGGCTGAGGGTACTTGGCTCCTCACCACAGCAGAGAAATTGGAATATTCCAGGCAAAATATCTGGTCTAAAGACAATTTTAAAGCATCTCTTTCATGGAAGATACAACTGTAAAACACAAGCTACAGATAGATTCTCCAATAGCTTCTTCCTCTGTTCACCCTGATGCTTCCAACCATTGCCCTACAAGCCATCAACCTCGTTGTATTTAACAGGGTAATTTCCCCCACGCAGGCCGTGGTGGTGCCCAGAGCGCTGCCGGCTGCCCGTCCGCTCAGCCAGGCTGCAGGCAATGCTGATGCTTTGTGCAAAAAGCACGCAAACAATCACCTCCCTGTTTCCACGTTTCCTCTGGAAGGGAAAATTTCACTTCCACACTGGAAAAACTGCAGCACTTTGGTTGGATTTTCATGACAACAACAACAACAAAAAAGCTGCTCAGCTGTACAGGTCACGAGCTGCTCCTGACTGCCTGAAACCACCCCAGCCCTTCCTGAGCACACACGTGCTCCAGCACTCCCGCCTGCTTCGTCCCATCCACCCCCCGCCTCTACCTTAGCCCAGTCAACAGACCTGCTCCAGGCAGGGCAGATGGGCAGGGTGGACGCGCGGTGGCAGGCAGAGCCGTTGGGCAGGCAGGTGAAGGGGAAAGCCTCCCCGAAATGGTTTGACTCACGCTCAGTACTTGGGTTTGGTTGCTGGGGAGCAAAACTGGGGAGTTTCTGAAGTTAAACTTTGTGCCGGTAGCATTCACCTCCTCACCTGGAGGCTTCCGGAGCAGATGCAGAAAAGCCCCCGTCCCACCAAACCGGGTTGGGATGCTCCAGCCCTACGGGCTCACTCATCCACATGGCTTTCGGGGTTTGGTGTGGTTTTAGCCAGCACCAAGCAGTCCCTGCGCCCAGGCCAGGCCCAGCCCACGGAGGGGAGAGACACAGCAGCCTTTTGTTGCACTCAGTCCCACAAAACACCCGACGCCTCAGCACCTTCCGGTTTGCCAGGGTTTGGGCTGTCAGCGAGCTGTCAGGGTTGAGGAATTCCCCTGGCCTCGCTTCTCCTTCCCTCCAAGGAAAAGCGCCTGGGATGGAGAGCAGAGACAGGACAGTTCGAAACCAGCAGCACACCCCTCAAGCACATCTGTCCTCTCCACCTGAAGCCAGAAAGTCAAAAAGACCTCCCCAGCATTCATACTGACCCACCTGAAAGCACCAGATCTGCTTAGGAGCAGGAGACAACCAGACACAGGCAGCAGCATGCCAGAGGGCATAAACTGCCCTGGAAAATTCAGAGCCCCAAACCCATCAGCTTGGCGCTCAAGCACGTGAGCACAGTGCTCAGCGTGGGCTGTGAAACCAGGGGAGATGTTCAGGCCTGCAGCTCGCCCCAGGCACAACTTGCAGAGCCCAAACTTGGCACCAGAGCAGCCCAGAGTGCTGGGGCAGGGTGCTGAGGTGCCCCTGCACAGATTGCAGCCTTGCCCCCTCTGCGAGGGATTGCCAGACACCCCCCCCCCCCGCCTTCCTGAAGTTACAAATCATCGGGGTCCTTATTCTTCTCCTCAGCCTCATCTTGCCGAAGCACCCTTCCAGGCTCCCCCGCAACCCAGCGCCGATCCCAGAGGACGCATGGCCAGCAACGTGGGTTGTGTTGGCTGCCTCTGCTCCCAGGACCACAAGTACAGCTCAAGCCACAGTCTGAATTTTTAACTGCCCCAAACCAGCCTAGGCAAAGAGGAGGTTAAGCAGGAACATGTTTCACAAGGAGCCCTGGCAGCCCTCTGCAGATGGCCAAGTTTGCGGAGGAATCCCCGGAGAGTGATAACCCCAAGCACCAGTTCAGGCTAAAGCCCATCTTTCTGGAGAGCAGCTCTGCAGAGAAGGACCTGGGGGTCCCGGTGGACATCAGGTTGAGCATGAGTCATCAATATGCCCTCAAAGAAGGCCGATGGCATCCCGGGGTGCATCAAGACCACCATTGCTAGCAGGTTGAGGGAGGTGATCTTTTACCTCTACTCAGCCCTGGTGATGCCACATCTGGAGCGTAGTGTCCAGTTCTGGGCTTACCAGTAAGAGAGAGACAAGGAGTTACTGGAACACATCCACTGAAGGACCACAGAGATGATTAAGGGACTGGAACATTTCTTGTATGAGGAGAGGCGGAGAGATTTGGGACTGTTTAGCCTAGAGAAGAGAAGGCTCAGGAGAATCTTATCCATGTTTATAAATATCTGCAGAGAGGGCGTATGGAGGACAGGGCCTGACTCTTCTCAGTGGTGCCCAGTGACACCGCAAGAGCCAACAGACACAACCTGAAATGGAGGAAATCCCACTTGAATGCAAAAAAAACCCCCTTCTTCACTGTGAGGGTGGTTGAACATCGGAACAGGCTGTCCAGAGAGGTTGTGGAGTCTCCTTCCTTGGAGATACTCAAAACCCAACCAGATGTGGTCCTAGGCAACCTGCCCTGGCTGATCCTGGTGGAGCAGTGGGGGTTGGACCAGGTGCTCTCCATAGGTCCCTGCCATCTCCCATTCCTCTGTGACTCTGTAAGCCTGTCTGCTCACCAGGACTCTCACAGGCTGTTCTCCACTGCTCTCTCTCCCCAAAAAGCTCTGGTCTCCAGAAAGTTTTGGCAACTGGATGCTCCAGAAATGCTTTGTCCAAGCTCCCAGGGGAGCATTAGACTCCTGCAGCTCCTGCACCTCCCCTCCACGTTTGGATGTCAAGGACTGTGCATGGTGCTGCTAACACCAAGGTCACAGGTTCAGTCCCCATATGGGCTACACTGAGGGCTGGACTAGATGATCTCCAGAGGTCCCTTCCAACCGCACCACTCTATCATTCTAAGAGTGCATTAGGACTAAGCGCAACGGAGCCAATACCATGTGCACCAGGGACTGACATATTGCTAAACAGGAGGGATCCGGGCCCACCGCAGTGCAGCAGCCTCGCCGGCCGTGGGCTCCCATGCGCGCTGAGCTGCAAGCGCGGGGATCAGTGCCATAATCCACACTCTCATCCCACCCGGCTACTCCCTCCGTGGCACACGCAGGGGTGCAGAGCTCACAGGCGCCACGCTCCAAAACTCAAAAATTACCAAGACAGATCCCCGCAGCAATATCAACCATTTGGCCCAAAAGGTCAAGGTTCTCCCTCCTTCCTCTCTCTGTTTGGAGACTCGTGTGCAACAAGCATCACAATTTGCTGTTTACTGGGAGAAGCGGGACCTCGACGCCCAGCTGCCGACGGAGCTGAGGACCCCGACCCGCAGCTCCCGCTGTCCCCGCGTGGGATGAAGCGCAGCGGGCAACGTGCAGCCCAAGACCGGAGCGGAGACCCGCAGGGAGGTCCCGGCCGGGCAGGGGCCGGCCAACACCCGCCGTGCCGGCAGCGGGCTGTCCGGCGCCGCGCAGCGCGAGCGACACCTCCCAGCCCACTGCCGAGCGCCGCGATCGCTGCTGAACGTAAAGCCGGATTCAGCTTCGTTCCTCTGCCCTCCGGACCCGCAAAACGGAGAACCGCCGGGAGCCCGCAGGGAAGTCGGGATCCTGCTGCGCGGCGGCTGCCCGAATTCCTGCACGGCCGCTGCCTCGAGGTGCCGCCGGCGCCGTCCTGCCCCGTTCCCGGCCGAGCTCCCCTCCCCTGACCCCACGGCTCCCCTTTCCCTGCCTGCCCTCCGCGCGCCGCCGTCCAACCCCCTCTCCCGCGCCCAGCTCGCGCCCGTCAGCCCCTCGCGCAGACCCCACCGCCGCACGCTCGCCTTTATCCCCCCTTCCGCTCTCTTACGCGCCGCACCGCAGACTCGCGAGCTGGAAAGCGCGAAGCAGCGTTTGCGGTTCAGCAAACCACCGGTCTTTCTGAGCCCAGTCCGCGCTCGGCCTTTTTCTCCCCGGGTTCAACCCTCCTCCTTTGCCCCGAGCGACACCCGCGTTTCGTGGAGATTGCGCCTGGCAGCCCGTTTCACAAAACGGCCGCTGTGTTTTCGCTGGGCCAGACCCACCTGCGGCTCTGAAGGCTTCAGGCGGCTTTAAACGTAAAGTCAAACAGTTTCCTCCATGCCAGTTCCAGTGCAATTCCCCAGGAAGCGGGGCGGACGGCGGGGGGGAGGAAAGCGAACCTTCCTAATCTGTAACAAACTGTCCCCTAAAGCCAGGGCGCAGCGGAGGGCTGCTCCCCGCGGGCTCTGCTCCGTGCTGCCCAGTATCCCCCGCGTGGGCGTTACGGGCACGGTCCCCCCTCGCCCTGTTGTGTCAGACAAAGCAACTGAAAAAAAAAAAAAAAAAAAAAGAAAAGAAAAGAAAATCCTGCACAGCTCTGCAAAACAAAACCATCCAGCCACGAGCACTGCCGCTCCCGAGCAGCAGAAAGGCAGGAGAAAGCGTGCAACAGCTCAAACGAGGGGGAAGAGGGAGGGAAAAAAAAAAAAAAAAAAGGAAACCCGCCGAGCCCACCTTGCCCCGCGCCGTGCCGAGCCCCCGGGGGGATCAGCGGGGCGACGGGGAAGCGGGCCTGACGCGGCAGAGCGCAGATGAATTAATTCCACAAACCTCGTTAGCGCTGCGGCCGATTCAGCGTCCAAATCCTCTGCAACGAGCCGAATAACAGTCACCCACGCGGCCAGCCAAGAAATTCTTCCGAAGGCAAAGAGGGAATTCGCTGCTTCGCAGCCGCTAGCTGATTTCCAGGCTTGGCCTTTTCTTTTCTTTTTTTTCCCCCCTTTTTTTCCCCCTCCTATTTTCTGCCCCCTCTGGCTCTGTTCCGGTTAAGCGCCAGCGCCGGAGCCCCGGGGCAGGGCCGGCAGCCCGCGGCCCGACGCTCCGCCGCGGCGGTTTCTGCGCCCGCCGGTCCAACGCCGACGTCGCCCCGACGTCCTCCCGCCGCGGCGCGGCCCGGGGAGCCCCGCGAAGGCGCCGGGACGCGACGGGGCGACGCGCGATCGGAGCCGCCGGCCCAGGTGAGGAAGAGCTTTATCCCCGCCGCCGCGGAGGAAGGAGGAGGAGGAGGAGGAGGAGGAGGAGGAGGAGGAGGGTGCCGGTGACTCAGGGCGCGGGGCATTCCCGCGCCTGGCGCGCACCTGTGCGGGCAGGACCGGCCCGCGGCCGCCCAGCGCCCTCCCGAGCGCCAGCCCACGGGAAAAGGGCCCGGCCGGGCCGGCAGCCGGCCCCCCTCGCCGGCGGCTTTTCCCTCCGCCTTTCCCGCTCCCCCGGCCGGCCGGCGGCGCGGGGCTCCCGCGGGGAAGGAGCAGGCGGGTTCCCGCAGCGGCCCGGCGCAGGCACCTGCCGCCGCGCAAGGCTGCGGTTTGGCTCCCTGGTAAACCCCCTCCCGCAGGAAAACTGCACCCTCCCGCTTCGACGCCAACGGCCTGACAACGGCGACAGCACGTCGCAGTCGGCTTTTATTTCCTGCCTTTCTTGGATGTTTCCCTTCCTCCTTTTTGGAGGTTTTGTTCCCGCGGCGGCGG
>NW_028186258.1:1578180-1617245 GCF_003343005.1 Rhea americana
AAAGAGATTAAGCCCAGGGAAAGGAAAAAAAGAAGGAAAAAAAAAAAGAAAAAAAGAAAAAAAAAAAAGAAAAGGAGGATGTGCTCCTGCCATTAAAAACCGCAGCCTGCAGGAGACACGCAAGGGGCGGGGGCAGCTGGAGGGTGCGCAGGCAGTTTGAATCTGGCATTTCCTAGTTTCCAAGCACTTGGTTTGGCAACTTCAGCCTTATCTCTTATCATTCTGGAGATGCCATTTCTTGTATTTAAACAAAAATTCTGAATTTCTCTTTTTTTTTTTTTTTAACCACAGAACATTCAGTGCCAGGCGCAGCGTCACAGCTGCTTTACGCTGCAGCGAGCAATGCTGCCAGGTACCAAAGTTGCAAAAAGGCTACAAACAACAAGAAATGTATTAATTAAGAAGTATTTTAGCGATGGTTCCCTGGCAGGAGCCTTGGATCCACCATAAAGCCCAAAAAACCCCAGACAAGTTTGGGAGCAGCGGGCTTGCACTGCAGTCTCCAGCATCTGTTGCATCTGGAGGTCCTTCTTCCCCTGTCCGAGATGGAGGATGCTTATTTTGTCTCCTGTAAAGCAACTCTGGTCCTACCTTGATAAACGCTCACTGGTTTCCTAAACACACAGAGCTTTCAGGTGCCTTCTGCAGCCCCGAGGCTGCCCACTTTCCTCCAAGACTGCTCCTCACCTTGGGCTACTGCTGCTGGTCCAGGTGCTCCTCACTCCCTCTTGCCCATTTGGCAACACGCTGGGCTTTGGTTCTCCCAGGTCCAAGGTCTTCTCATCCCGCAGCAGCTTTGATTTGCTGCCCAACCCTAAGAGATAAGGCGAAAGGACTAGTCAGATGAGAATTTCTTCTTTGAAACCCTGCCATTGGAAGGGAGGCTCTGGAAGGAGCGGAAACTGAGTGATGAGAACTGATAATATTCACCCAATGCCCTATCCTCCACCCTGCTTTCATGTCAGGAGAGCCAGGAGCACGGGAGAGATCATCTCCCGGCCCTTTAGCGCCTGCAGCTGCGATGAGCCGGGCAGGACAACCTCCACCCAGCACCTCCAGCGGCCAAGGGCAAACCCGCGCTGCTGGAAGAGCCGGAGGGGCTGACGCTCGGTCAGTACCGCTCTCTAAAAAGCGTCCTCCACCCGCTAACGAATGTCCGAGCACACGGAGTGGGAAATTTCCCGGAGGCTTGTAATGGGGCTGCATTTATGACCACGGTTGCAGGACTTCAAAATTTTTTTAAAAAGGTTCATTTCTAATGTCAAAATGACTCCACTGCCCAGTTTTACAGTGCTGCTCCAAAGCAGAGATGAACTAGCAGTTCTCAGTAAACGGTCATAACATGTTTTCATTTTGTCTTGTTCAACAAAAAAAAAAAAAAAAATTAAAAAAAAAACTTGTATTTAAGGTGACTCCTCCAAACTATTTCTGCCTGCGCATTATTCTCCCTGACCAGTTCACGCGCTGCCCCGGCTCCATACCTTTATTCACTGCCTGCTGGATTAGGCTTTTACTGCACAAATCTGCAGTTTTATGCAACTGAAAACAGGGACTTCAAAGAGGAAGAATCAGCAAATTTCGCGGCAGACCTCTCTACCAGGGCTGCCAGCCGCGCTCAGGGTGGACCTCACACTCAAAAATCACAGATTTTTTTGCTGTGATAATGTGGCCAAGAAATTTTTGCCCTAGGAGTGAAGACAAGTTATTTTTATAGCTCACTCAATAATCGCGTTCTGTGCTGAGACTGCCAGTCAGGGTGCCCGTTACTGGTAATTACGAGTGATTTTAGGGTTAGTTCTTTCCCTCTTTTCTAATGCCATGCCAGGTTGTTCAGAATCTTTCTTCATCCAAGATCATGCTGCTGAAATACATTTCCTTTCTGACTTTTGTAACACCACAAGCAGTGAAAAGAATATTTTTTAAAGAGGTGCTTTTCTTCCTCGGTGTTCTTACTGTGCACTGCATTGGCAATATCCTTTTGAGTACGATCTGGCATAAACTTAAGGAATGCTAATAATGTGTTATTGATATGCATTAGTGTGCATATATATAATTTATTACACTAAATTATACTTAATATAATTAGCCAGGTAATTAAAAGCAAGGTAAAAGGTTGAGGAAGAAAGAGCACGGGAGGACTTCATCCCAAGGAGGGAATTAACTCTGTGCGCCCGTTGCTTTGCAACAGATATATCCCCTGTCACACACTTACACGGAGGAAAACTCTCTTTGCTGGACATCACCTCCGTCCAGAAGGACGGGACCCCGCCGGTCCCACCTGCCCGCCAAAGGGACGGCGGGGCGCTGGGAACACCGTCATCCCGCGCCTGGGAGGCGCGGCGAGTCGCCCCCCTCCCCGTTTCTCCCGGTTTACGTTCACTCGCTCCGTCCGAGATATTAAGAAGCGGCAGCGGGAGAGTCCCGCAAGGAGGCGGCTCGGCGGACGGGGCAGGAAGAGGGGACTGACGCCTTCGGTGACGCTCTGCAAGTGCCACGAGAGGTTGCACCAGGGAGACGGGTTAAAAGTCGCCGTAACTTCACCCCTTTTATCGCCGCGCTAAAAATCAGGCCTGTGACTCGTTCTTTCCCTAATGCTAGACCGTACAAACCAGGGGGGAGGACAGACAGACAGACAGACGCCTCCTGCATGAACAGGCAAAGCCTTTCCGTGCGCGATCGCAGCGCTCTGCTGTTTACCGGCAGCTGAAAGCAGCATCAGCCCAGCCCCAGGCAGAGGGGTCAGATAAACAGAGCGAAGCGTGGAAGCCGCCGGCGTCCACGGCCCTCGCCTGGAGCGGGAGGAAGGAAGTCAAATGTCAGACGAGGAGAACAGCAATAGCCGCGAGGCCAAGAGACACGGTCACTCCGGGAAAATGCTGCATGAAGTGCTGCTGTGAAATCTCACCCCGGGAAAGGGGGACGATGGTGGCCCTCCATGGGCCTTGCTGCTTAACAGTAATTTATTTATTTTGATGTTAGACAGCGTTATAGAGCCCTGCTGGAAAGCACATTTCTTTCGCTGAAGGCAGTAAATCCGTGCTTTCCTGGATTCACAGTGTTTTACAGGAACGAGAAGCGCATGGTCCTGTGATAACTTCTGGGCATGTTGCAAAGACCATCTCTTGGAGGAGGCTTGGCAGAAAGCTACAACTTTTCTCTCCTCTTAGTGATGAAGAGCTGGAAAGGGGTAAGCACAGAGGTCAGCTGGCTGAACGCCTGCTGAAGCGATCACCTCTGTGCTATGAGGAGCCAGTTTTTGTCATCGGCGAAGCCTTGGCGTGGCCCAAAGCCTTGGCATGGCCGGGATTTTTTGTTTGCTCTTTTGTCTCAGCACATAACTCTTCGCAGCGCTGCTGCTGCACATAAAGCAGATGGTACGGCAGCAATCCAACTAACAGGTCGCTTTGGGTGCTCCGCATCCAGAGGTTGAGGTGGGGCTGGCAGAGGCTGCCCCTGCCCACCTGCTCCCTCCGTTAGGTGGCATCAAGCGAGACGTAACATAAAAGCAAATCCTGAACACACAGAATCCCTCCCCACAACAGCATCAAAAGACAAATCTCAAAATGACAACAAGCAAATAGGAAAGTAAATCAACACCTCAGGGCAAGAGGAAAAAAAAATCTTCCTAAAAGAGGTTAAAGCAGAACGAAGCCTGCCAAGCATGACTTAATTACAGCAGCTCTCCTCCCAGCACCACTGAGCAGCCCCGCATGGGAGACAAGAGACACTTGAGTTTCAGCTAAGATAAACCCGCTCGAGCTAGGAAACACGCACGCTTAAGAAGGTGAGCAGGTAGAAGACCAGTGGTTTTGAAGGAGCATTAGGCTGTAATAAGGAATAATGAAGAGACTCATGTACAATGAGCCTCCTCTTGGGAGGAGCAGTAAGAACATCTGCAACTCTCAAGAGACAGGAGCACGGCCCCAGCAATCGCGAGCACGGAAGTATAAAACATCTTTGAGTGAAGGTCAGGAGTTTGCATTAGCGGAGCTCAGAAACAGCTCACGGTCACCAACAGCTATAAAACATTTATCGACGTAGGACACCCCAGGAGAAACGGCCGTTCTCCCTTCAGCCCTTCCGAGCTCAGCAGCACTCACGCAGTCCTTAGTAGGATCATGAACATACAGATCTGTAAGCCGCAAACAGGTCAAACCTCCAGTTTTGGGACTTCAAAGTAGCAGTTGTCTCAGGCCAGACAGGAATCCTTTTCCCTCAACGCATCGCTCTTGCATGCCTTAAGCTCCCTTCACGTCTCTCTGCCGTTACTAGCTGGCCATAGCCAAGCGCAGGCTACCAACCTGTATGGACTTGTTCTCAGAAGTAGTAAAAAGATTTTTGTTCCTAGAACTGTAGCTCCTGAACTGCACATTTATGCATACTGATAGCGACACGCAAGATAAAGAACTGCCAAGTTTGTTGTACAATAGTTGGCATCTCTATTTCAGGTTTGGGGGGAAGGAAGGTGAGCGGGGAAGCCATGCATGCTTCAAGTTAGTTTTCGCCACTGCAGATGACAAACAGGCCATCGCGGGAGATCAGGAGTTATCTAGCAGATTTTTGTAGGTGAAATTCAGCCCTTTGCTACAGGGCTGCTGCTCCGCCTGCTCCTTTAGGTGCCTCACTGCCGCCTCTGCTCAGCATGCTTGGAGGTCTCAGAAGAGCTAGTTTTATATTCTGCCTTCAGACTTTGGGCAAAATTTTCCTTAACCCTCTATGTAACATCACCAAGCTCTGCTGGCCAGCAGCTTTCTGTCATTCCAGGACATTCCCAGCCATTGCCATTCCTGCCTGCCTCAGCAAAGCAAGAGCCAAATAAGCAAAGAAATCCAGAGATTTGGAACAGTTATGGATTCTGCAAAACAAAAAGGAAGAGAGAGCATGGAAAGAGGAAGGGTGGGGTGCCAGGATATGTGATATGAATAAGATACTTCCATTTAAACAATGTTCAGTAGCTTCTGTACTTAAATGATTCATCCCCTAGAGAACTTTAGCATTTGCCCTGTGTTAAGTGCCAAGAAACAGGCTGGAGTCCAGCTTCACACTCACAGCAGCTGATGGGACTTTTTCCATCAAGTTGTTCTTTTCATCCTGCAAACTTATTCCCTCAGTTCATGTTCAGCTGTATTCTGGTACCAGCTTTCCAAAAAAGTAAATGAGGTCACGTGCACTTCCCTTTGCTACGTCTCTCTCCTTGATAACGATACAAGTGATAACATGCTTCGCTAGCTGTATAAATAATATTTCCTTGTAAACAAGTTAACTAGGCACATTTATTTCAGGTTAGAATCAAGACTTTCCTTGCATTACTGGTTAGGTTCAGTTATTCACTTGCACAGCCTTTCCAAATTACCAATGACATTGAGAAACCGAGCAGATACAAAAGACAGGAAGGAGTTTCACATCATGATACCATGAACAGCCTAGAAAAGACCATCCTGCAAGGTTTTCTGGCTGCCAGGTGACCACTTCTGATCCAACATTGAAAGAACTTGCAATACAAGATAGCAAAATAAAAACGATCAGCTCTTTCAAAAGGCACAAAATCTTTTCCATTATGTATGACATCGATGTTTAAGCTTACTCCATAACTTTGGTTAAGTTCACATTATTTCATCAGACTCCCACTTTCAGTGTTTCCCACCAATTACAGTTATAGGTAAGGAAGAGGAAGGGGATGCACAAGACTGGCTGGTACCTTTGGTACTAACCTGCATTTCTCTGTGTACTGGCACACATTTAAGTGAGATAGCTAATCTCACTTGGCCTCCAACAGACTCATTCACAGCATACATGTTAAGGATATTAATCAGAGTGGTGTTTGCTTTTCTAGAAGCCAAGACACTCTTCCCACCCATATTCACGGAATTAGATGACTGCAGCAATCGTTCCGGTGCTACAACTGCCTCTGCTGCGGAAGAATCGCAAGCACCCAAAGTCTGTCATGAACCTACAGTCTGGGAGGCAGAAACTGCAGCAGCCAGCACCTGCCTTACTGCAGTTGCCTTGTACCTTCATCCACATGTTGTTCAGCATAATTTTAAAATAGATGTTTACACTATACAAGTTTTAAACTTGTACAAAATGTTCTAGAAAGAAGAGTAAATTTACAAGCCTGTAAAACTGCTTGATGGCTTGCACTTCCCACCAACAGTAAATTGCTGGCCTTTAAAAGAAGCCTATGAAAACTCTACAAACCCTGCTCCTCAAGGCAAGAAACAGAAACCCTTAAGTATAAGGTGGAATGTGTCATCTTCCATAGAGCATGTTGCAGGATCAAAAATAGCAAGATACCCCTTAGCCAAGGGAGATGTTACCGTCTTCCATATGATGATGATGGAGTTACAGCTGTTTTAAGTTTATAGGAATCAAGTCAGCAGCCTCATGTAGAGCCACTGTGGTGGGTAAACAGAAAAAATGCTTCTATCTTGCTGTTTTCATGCCCTTAATTTTCATTGCTTTAAAAATTCCATCAGCTCCCCAATTTCCCATGCCTACAGTCCCATCTACTCCCTGGTTCTCCTCCACTCCATGAGCATTCTTGGATACACAGCTCATTTTTAAAGCTAAAATGATAGTTAGGGCAAAGAGCTTAACATGTTTTAAGATTCTCTGAAAGTAGGAAAACTCCTCTTCATTTCCTTCATCTCCATATTTATAAGTTTTAGATCAAATATCTTGTGAAAATACAACATTGAATTCAAAGAAACTTACCTTTTGGTGACTTAACCTTCTCTATCCCTGCTTACAGGCTGAGTAGGAATTTAGCTTAAAACAACTGGAGACAGTAAAACTACCGAATCTGAAAAGTCACAGTCTAATCACAGAATTAGATGGTAGTTAAAGCATCTGAAGTGACTACGGGGACAGAGGGGGAATCCAGGTTGGCAGCTATTCCTCTAAGGAGATGGAACCATTCAAGTTATTTCTCCCACCCACCTCAAAACTGTGAGCAAACCACTATAGCACTGGCTACTGAGCTCCTTCCTAAGGGACTGCCCTCTGCACTTGAAGAGGATTGTATGAAGTATCTTAGTGCTAGTACTAGAAGCTAACTAGTGAAGAAATTTAAGATGCCAGAACAGATTTGAAATAAATAGCATTAGGAACAACTGAGTTAACTGTTTTAGAATACATCTTAAAACAAAAAAGCATTTCCAGTGAAAAAATCAGGTTAATGCCCCAAATTTTTGCAAAGAGCCTGAGATTGAAAAATAACAATAAATCTATGGGGGGAAAAAATGTAACCCAAAAAGCAACAATCTGATACTGATCCTCCCTGGCCAAAATGAGAAATGCAAAGAGACATAAATGACACTAGACTTTTAAGGCTTTTCCATTTTTATAATAATTTTTTGCAACACAGGTAAGAAGATTTATATAATAAAATTTTCAAATGAAAATATTTTTTCACAACAGTGGAGTAAGCAGTAACTGCTATGTGTGCACTTCACGGTACTTCACTATCTGCTACAGAGACAGACAACATCACAGTCAAGATCACTGGATCCCTTCCTTTGATTGCCTGCTATCCAATCTCATTTCATGCCAACAGAAGAGATCTCTGCACAGATCTTTGCAAATTAGTTCACAAGTTAGACCTCTACAGCTTACTGCCTCTGCATAGAAATCTCCATCGCAGCAAGATGCTAACAAGAACTATTTCAGTGTAGTTTCCTCAATATTTCAGCTATTTAACATGTGGTCACTAAGACTTACACAGATATGCACACAGGTACAAACGTAAGTACTATAACAAAGAATGAGTCCACATTCATAGATGCAGACTGCTTCTCAAATCTCTGATAAACATTTGAACAAGGACACCGACCAATTGTCTCTGCTTTAGCTCCCTTCAGTCTCAGTGCATGTGAAGGAGTACGTATCACAGCAGCAGCCTTTCAGGAGGACCTGGAATATGCAAGAATACTGACATTCCTTCACTGCTTGCTTTAAAAAAAGGGAAAAAAAAAAAACAAACTTGCAAGTAGGGTAAGAACCTTCAAGTCTGAAGAATGCAGTCATTTAATAAGCTAATTTTTACAAGCTGACTTCCCATACCACCTTCCTCCAGCACAACACAGACAGACTATGGTTCTTCCCACAGCAAGAGAAGACAGCGGCATTTTCGGCAGAGGTCCATTCCTGCAGGCACACAGCTGGCATGCCTGCTCCTGCCCCCATTCTTTCAAATAGGAACTGTGGTCTGTTTCAGAGTCTTGTCATCTTTTTCCAAAGGTGAAAGCTAGCCCTCCTTTTCGAGAGGAATGGCTTCAAAGACCATTCAGTCTAAAAATCCAAACCCAGCATGCTAGTCACTGCTTTGCCTTTTTCACAATGGTGCCAACAGCAGAGATGACCGTAGTTTTCGACCCACTTGCACTGGTTGTCACCGTGACAACACCTGGCAGCGTTGCAGTTGTGGTGAGGATGGTGGGCTGAGCTATCGTTGTTACAGGGATGGCCGAGTCCCACTTGCTCTTCCTCTTCTGTGCATCTGCGCATTTGATCAGACAAAGCAAATAAGGATTAGCACTGTGCTAAACATCATTGATCCTTTAATAACACCTCTTCTTGTCAACTCTTAAAATATACCATTGATTGACCAGATAACTCTCCGATGTATTAGTTTCAGCAAATGCTGTCAGTAAATGCTGAGGAGGAAAGACAACCAGAAGCGCTTTATACTTCTAGAGTCAAAAACTCCACACTTGAACTCCAGCCACATGAGACAGGTTCACTCCCTGCCCCAAAGCAAGTTTAGTTTTAACAGAAGACAGGCATCTCAGTTCCTTAGGTATGTGCACAGAGCACTCTCTCAGAGTTTTCTCTTCTCCTCCCAGTTTAAGGAGGCAGACTGTAGGCAGGAGAATGATTTTAATAGGCCTCCTAGCTGTTTAAGAGATGCACTGGTCCCAAGAGAACACCACAATACAGGCATCTGAAGATTTTCTGACCCACTAATAGACATTTTCACTGTCCAAGCTGTCCCTAGGCCTCCATTCCAGAAGGCCTGCCATGGTACACAGGGGTTAGTCTATTAACTCCTGGATGAAACACTTTCCTTGTATTATATATGCTATCAATAAGGAGCTTTTAGAGAGCACTAATCCCATCATTACTACAGCTTAATAGGTACAGTCAAAACAGATCTTTACCTCCCACAGTGGTACTGGATGTTGTGGTTGTCGTAGAGGCAGCACTTGTTGTTGTCCCCTTTTTAGTGCCAGTCACAAATTCAATCTGAGAAGGGAGAGGCACCCAGGAGAAAAGGAGAAGAGGAAAAAAAAATGTTAATAAGATCTTTACATCCACATCTCTTCTCCCTATGATTTTGGATTTAAAGAGTAGCTTTAGTGTCACATCAGACACTGGCCTCTGAGCTGACAGTCACGTAGGGAGATGTCCTCAGGCCAAAGCATGCTAAATTATGATCATTAAGCATCCTTGTGTCCAAGTTCCTAAGTCAGGTAAAAAAAAATACTGATTTTTATAGTAAGTTATTTTTTTCTTTAGACATACTAGTATAAGCATAAGGACTTGATGCAATTTTTGGAGAATAAAGACAGGTCCTGGTCATTAAAGACCTATGCAGTCTATAAGGTTGCATGTTTCTTCAAGGAAAAACTTCTGATACAAGTCCCTACTTGCATGATTTACTGTGACTGCATTATAACAGGAAATCTAGCAACAAGAGTTACAACAGTATGCAATCTCATATTTTCAAAACTACAGATATTGGAAGGAAGATGTAATCAGATACCTGGGTTACTGTGTGGAAAAAAAAACAGAACAAGTAGCAAGATATAGCGTGCACTAGAAGAAAAAAAAAAAAGCTAAATACTACTCAATACTACTCATTAAGGAGATTTCTGCTAGGTTAGATAGCCATCTCTAGCTTTCAGCAGTTTTCTAATACCAATCATTAGCTTAAAGGCAGCTTCACTGAAGCACAGGAATAAAATCTTGCAAAGCACATTTGTATTCTTAGCAGGGAGTAGAGAAGCATGCACACTTCAAAACAAGTCAAGACACTCCCAAGTTAAAAAACAGAAATCAGACATCGGCTCTCAACGAGACATTGTGAGGAAATTAAGCTGTATTAGGCTACGCAACCAGGGAAAATGTTAAAGACTTAAAAAGCTGTTCTTTATGCACTATCTTGTCTGTATCTGGCTTACCAAGCCCCACTTTCGGTGCTCTGGTTTAAAAACACTGATAAAACAGGAGGGAAAACAGTGGAACAGATCGCCTAGAGAAATAGACCTAGTAAGGAAAGGCAAACAACTTGACCTGTCCAGATTAGAAAAAAATATGCAGGAAGAAAAGATAGAACTGGAGGAGAAGGAAAAAGAAAGCAAAAGGGAAGCACTAGCACAGAAAAGAGTTCATAAGAGCAAGCAAAGCAACAAAATGAATTCAGCAGGGAAACCAGAAATGCATCTCAGTCTCATAGCTTTTGGTTTCGAATAGCTACCTTTGTGCGCTCCTTCTTGGCCTTCTCCAATTTGTCCATTTCAATCTTCTGCGCTTTAGCTGGAAAAATCAGATATTACAAGCACTAGAATCAGTGAAAACCTTGCCTTGCTTCCATCATGAAGAATCAAAAATAATTTCAAATTGTGTATAGAAAATTATACTTCTAAGAAATTGCCTTACTTTTAAGCAAAGCATTGTTGCACTGAATTAATGATTTAAGAGATGAGGAAATTAGAGCATCAGTTTAAATGAAAGAGCTTTCTAGGCTGATGAAGCATCAATAAAATTCAGGCACATCCAACCAGGCAGAAATAGTGTAAAAGCAGAATGCATGATTTTTCTTCTATAAAGACTGTAAAGATTCCAGTTCATTTCAAAGAAATGGAAAGAGGTAAGATAAGACAAAAAAATTCCTGGAATTACCTAGTGCCTCATAATATGAATCCTCTGACCAGCCATGAGGATCAAACATATCCTAAAAGGAGAAAAAATTAGTCAAATCAAGGCTACTTCCACATATACACAGACCCTAGTTCAGAAGTGTTACGTGTATTTCTGTTCACAGATTCTATTCATTACCAATTTCTCCGTGCATCCCAGTGACAAGATCACATCAGACCTTTTGAAAGATGAAGTTCGGTTGTAAATGAAGAAACATTTTTGAAACCAAAAGGGCTCCAGGATAAGACACACATTTCTCTGCTGCTCAGCTTCTATCATCCTCTCTGTTTCAGGTAATGCACATTTTTCAGCAGTGTGAGTCCTTACTGCGAGGTTGGAGGCACTGAGGCTCAGCACCATGTGCAAAATGTTCATTCAGTGCAGAGGATCAGACTGACATGCCCCAAAGGACCTCTAAGAAGCAGGCTCAAAAAGCCATGGTGAGACCCCACACTCCTGCATCATCTTTCACCCTCTGCCTTGCCAGTCAGAAGGGTTGCTCCTCACCTTTGGATAATTCGTACCAAGTTCATCGATTGAACAGAACTGGATCAGTTTTTCATAGATGCTGTAAAGGAAAGACGAGAGTTTAGTTCTAGCTCATTCACTCTCTTCTAAATTTAAATGTTTCAAATTTATTAGCAAAAAGCTTGTCATCTCTTCATAATGCAAGATGAAAATCAGAACCCAAGCAGCTTTGCTTTCTGTGATATACGCAGCATGCCACCAACCACAGTATATCCCACTTCCTCCAAGTTAATCTCACATCTCCCAGAGCAAATGCGCTTTTTAAAATAATCTATATAAAACTTGTACGTTTAATGGTTTAAAACTTAACTGTCATGCTAACTCTAGATGCTGCCACAGAGAATGCTAAAGAGCTTTGCTGTTTCAGTTACTATTGAATTGGGCCTTTCTCAATTTTGTAAGCAGTAGCACTACTTGCCAAGGATCCCGTTTCTACTACAACTCCAATAGCAAAAAGAAATTCTTGCAGTTTGCTGTGTAGTAGAGAAAAGGTAGATTGCTCACCTTGGGTTGCGGAACTCCTTTTTCCTTTGAATGATATAATTCATATCCATGCCCTCTTTTATTTTCCTCTCATACAACTTTTGAATTTTATCCTAACAGAACAAAATCACAGCATGAGCCAATATAAAAGATGAGGAGCATTTCAGCTGACTATCGAGGGACAGATGTGAAAATAAGCCAACTGAATCGGTGACATCTTTACATCGAGCAAGGATTGCACCTCTCCCTCAAGGTCGGCTAGATTAATTAGTACAGACGCTCCCTCCGTTACAATCTGAAAGTATCCTCTCTGTGCACTGTCTGGATGGGTAAGGAAAGTGATCTTTGCACCATCTCAAGGCTTAAGTGATTAGACTTGTATCTGAGGCAGTAGAGCCCACTCCTCCTCAGTCACTTAGTTTCCTCTATAACAGTGACAGTGCAAAGGCAGAAACGAGCACTGAGGTAGATAGATGAGCTCCACAAAAGCCTTCCACAACATACAGCAAATGACCCACCCACCCTCCAATTTAGACGTGCACCTAAAGAACAGCTGCTGGGTGACACCAGGCAGAAGTCAAGGCTCACAGCTATGCCTGGGAAACAGATGAGCAGAACTGAGTTTTGCTGGAGAACCAAAGCCAAGCCAGCCTACTCGGACAACATGATCAGCAGGTATTGCTAGTTGTGCCCACTGGCTGCCAAGTGCTCTTCAGAACATTGCACTTGTAAGCCTCAGATCGGAAATGCTGAGCAGTCTGCCTTCCAAAAAGGCAGACAGCTTTAGAGAGAACCATGTTTTGGGGGAGTTTTTTGTTTTGTTTTCCCCCCCCTCAGCAGGGTAGTGAAAGGCTTTTAAAGTAGTCTTACCCTAGTGATGCTGAAGGGATAGCAGGAGCACCAATACAATCCAAATTTGTAATGTTCACAAATGAGGCACAACTAGGTCACCTTTACAATAAGACAGACTCTCTTCAGCAAAGTTCAGGACAGTTTATTAGAGGAAGAACTTGACAGAAGAAGCAAGTCAACACTGAAAAGCTTAAAAAATTTTGAGTTTCCAAAGAACAATCCCATCTCCTTGCTCCAAGTCCTCTAAGATGTGGTTTGAGCTACTAACAGAAGACAAGTTCTCCTTTGATTTAACCTAGTAAACTACAGTCAAAAGGGAAGATGCCTCTTTTATTCTCTCTGCTCTCTCAAGCTCTATGCATTCCTCAGATCTAACACACTTAGTAACTCATTGATGTCAAAATAATAGAATTCTGCTGCAGCATAAGGGAATTGCTGGGTGCGTCTAGGTATGCTGCACAGAAAAGACTGTGATCCGGATGGTGAGTCAGTCCCTCTGAATCACCATTCCACATAAGTAGTTTGCTTTGTAGAGATTTCCAGAAGTGTTTTTTTACTTGCATTTCTATTGGGTAGATAAAATTCAAATAGACGATAACTCCCTTTGGATGCAAACAGCAGCCACCGTTCTTTCATTTGCCTTCCATCAAAAGGGCAAACAGAACAACAGAGGCTCTTCCATCTATCCTGGAAAGAAGTTTTGTTATTTATAGAAGCACCACAAGTCAAACTCTGTCAATGGAAGATAGCTCAAGTTTGCTAATTTTGCTCTAAAGTAGATTGCACATTCCTTACTACTCAGGCAAGAGGCATTATACACAAACATAACTCCCTTATAGGTTTCATTTTGGATAGATGTTAGATAGGATGCCATCAGGAAATGCTCAGACTAACTCCTTTATGCACAGTGCAGGGAATATTCTAACTGAATGTTAACATTTCTGCCACACACACAGAGCCAGAGGTTCAATTAATATTGTAAGCCCAAGATTTGTAGGACTGGCAAGTCAAGTCCATAGCAAAAGCTTTTTGTAAGTCATCCAACTGATAAAAAAAATCCTTACATCACAAGGCAGAGTTGAGATACTCACAGAAGTGGACTGTGGCAGTCAAACTGACAGTTATTGCAATTATTTGGGTGTGCACAAGAGAAAACAAGCACTTGTTTTCTTTCACTGCCTCTAGGTTACTAGCCTCCCCTCTAAATGTTTATCAACTAGAGTTATGTAGGTGGAAAAGGAATCTAGTTAATGCTGCTATTCCAGTTAGGGGATTCTCAGGCCCATGTAGAAAAACAATGATTTATTCTCTCCTACAGAGCTGAATTTGCTGAGGTAAGAGGATAGCAGCTTTTACAGTAAACATTGCTTCTGTATCACTGGTGGAATCAAGAGCCATTTTAATGCACAAGTGACCCAAACAGATTGCGGAGAACAGCATAACGCTAATTTGAGACTCCTGAACTAGAATTGCTGCCAAGCCTGAAGTATTAGGAAACAGTGCATTCAGAAACTCAGTATTGGGTTTTTTAAAAAGAAAAAAAACCAAACAGCTTTAATGCTTGAGTTCTGATTTGCACAAAAATACGAACAGTTTTCAGAGAACCCCTTGCTCACTGAAATACAAGCCTTTAAAGAAAAATAAAGTGGAAGAGAATCTATACCAACCTGTAAGTGGTTAGAGCATCTGCCAGGAGGCTCAGGTGGGATTTTGATCTCATCAGGAGACATGTTCCGCACTCTCTCTGAAAAAGAGGCTGTGGAGAACAAACTGGGCATGAGTTCTGGCAACACTGAAGCAATTAAAGCCCATGCAAGTCATGAAACTTATTTTATGTCTTTGCCAGGGCTACTCTACCAGCAAGAATCAATGGGTAAATATAACAGAGGAATGCTGTTAACTGCTACTCCTGGTATTTTGGAAGTGCTGTTAAAGCAGCATCTAACCTAAAGGTTAGACCACTGGTAGAACAATATGTGATGCTTGCGGTACTGACATCTATTTTATACCACACCTCGGTGTTACACCCATGCTTAAAGCTTTATATTGAGTCTATTCACCCCAAGTGGTAGTGTGAAAAGCAGAACTACCGCCCACCCCAGCTATGGCTGTTGAGAAGATCCTTGTAAGATCCTCAAAGACAAAGGATCTGCAGAGGAACAAAAACAGGTTCGTGGTATATCCTCTAGCCTTGCACTATGCACCACGTACTGAGCTTTCCACTGCTCCAGATCATCCACATGCACTTTAAATTCCTGCTCTGAAGAGCTCAGATAACCTGGAATCTCTGACAAGACTTAGGACAAGACACTCTTACATGGACAATCAGACATTGCATCCGAAGAATCAGAGGATGAATCTAAAATCAGCCTGGCCTACTGCTATGTTTGGGGAGCTAATCAGTTTGGATGCCATTTACACATGAAACAAAATGGTTCAAAAAGCAAACAATCCTGGGCAGAGCTGTCAGGAGTTAACCACAAGAAATAACATTTCATCCTAAAGTTAATATTTCCTTAATGGGCACTTTAATCACTTACAGAGTCAGACCATTACTAGAAACAACAACTCGTGCTGTGGGACCGAGGACAAACCACTGCAGCTTGCCAGGCTTCTGGAGCCAGCCATTTGTGCTGGGATATGTGATTTAGTGACTGCTCTGCGAGGTCTAATTCACAAAGGTATCAGCAAGGGACTACCGTGCTTCCTCCTTTTGCTTGTGCCTTTCCTACTCAGCTACAGAAAACCCAGGCAGTTTCCCAGCTCAGTCCTAGGGCAGAGCTTCGTGCTACATTTAAGCAGCCAGGTTTGTTTTCAACCATAGTTAACACAGAGAACGTGTGCCAGAAGCACAGAGTCTGTGGAGGGGGGGAGGGACGGGAGGGGGCAGGAGGACAGACCTGACAGCAGCACAGAAATCAAATGAAGACATTCACATTTGTGGCTCCCCGATCACACATTCTTGCGTAAAAGCTGACTGAGCTGCAGTTCCAGCACGCTCAGCTCAGCTCCTTTGACTGAAGCCTAGAAGGGCCCAAAGGGCAGCCCTCGGTATTTGAGCTCAGCACACCATCCCGCTTGCCAGCACGGACTATCAGATAGCTGAGGTTACAGATAACCAACACTACTGCAGCAGTGCTGAGCGTGTGTTTCTTGTTCTTTTGTAAAAAGGTAAAGCAATAAGGACAATATCTTCTCGGGACGCCAAGCTGGCAGGTGACCGCTCACTCCGTTTGATCAGGACATCGCTGAGGGTTAAATTCTTCAGCAGCTGCTGGAAACGAAGAAAGTGTCCTTTGGCATTTACTAAGAGGGTGTCTCTATAGAGAGAAAGAGAAGCTTGCCAGAGCCTCTACAGAAAAGCAGGGGAACTGGGGCTCCCTGACAACAAGGCAGACATTTGTTATAGGTTACAGCTGCTAGTGGGACAGAGAAGTCTCTAATTTAATTAGAATTTCAGGAACCCAGAGAAACAGTTGCAAAAGGACAGAAATTATCATAATAGACAGCATACTAGGCTTCCAGAAAAGCTGATCAATGGCTTATAAGATTCACAATGTCAGCAAAAACACTTAAAAAAAAGACAAAAAGGCCAAATCCAGACTTAAGTTTTTCTGTTCAGTTGTATTTTGTTAAAAAAAAAAAAAAAAAAAACTTAAAAACCAAGTCCAGCTCTCAAACTAGATATCCCATAGCCTTCTCAGCTTCTTTGCAGATGACCAGAAAAATCATGAAGGGGAATGGAATCTATGGGAAGGGGAATTTTGGGCTCATATCAACTCAGAAACTAAGGGCAAGAACTCTACCTAGATTGTAGATTGCAAGGAAGTCACATAAAGCTGCAAGAGTATGTTTAGTAACCCAAATCTCCCTTCAAACAGAAAGAGCAGTAAAGGAAGAATGCAGAACTCATATGGGGACAATATATTTTAACCCGTGGCACTTACAGGTTCTGCTGCTCACCTGCGCTTTTGTTTGAGACATACGAAAACGAATCAGTTATCATTACACTGGTAAGGGGTATTATCACTTCTTATAGCTTATAAGAAACTGGAATTAAGGTATTTGTCCACTGCAATCCCCACTGTGGCTGCACAGAGCTGAAGACTTAGTCAGCAGTGAGGCTACGTGTACTGTTCCACCTTCCAGACAGAGCACAGACAAATACTCACTATTACTCAGGTATTTTAGCACATCACAGCCAGATTAAGATGCCTGATCATGAGGAAGGAGGAGTTTAACCCCTTCGGATTTGTTTACAGCAAGAAAATACACATAATTCATGCCCTTGAGCAGTCCTCAGACTTCCTCTCCAAACAGGTATCAAGCAGCTGATTCCAGTCTTTTTCCATTGGCCATTCCCATGGAAACAGTTTGGATCATCACTCCAGGAGACTATGGAACTGGTGCAGGTCTCAGCTGCAAGGTGCTACGTAACATGTCTTGTGTTTTTAAAGCCCCAACCAAATGAGCATTCTGCTCCCAACAGCTTTTCCCCCGTGTATACAGTGGTAAATGTAAATGAAGAGCTAACACCAAGGTGTGTCCTCACAGGATATATCCAACTGCTTTGTGCATCCTGTTATTTCTGCCAAGATCAAAGCTTTACTTTTGCATGAGTCAGAGGTAGTGACACTGGCTGCACTTTCTAACTGGGCCTGCAATTTGCTGGCTCACAGTCTAAAGGATCTCCACCTGGGGACTTCAGGAAGTTGGCTCTTGGCATGATTAATCTCTGCAGGCACACCCAAATTCTAACTAGCAATAAGTAAAGAGCTTCACCTGCATTATGAATCTGATTAGGAAAAAGAATATTTCTAAGAAAAGGCCACAGAACAGATCCCAGCAGTCAGCTAAGAGTTCAAGTGGAATCCAAGGCACTGTCAGGTCAACAAGTCAAGGTATCCTCCTACTGAAAACGGAGGTGGCTACTGTTGCTAAGTCCATACATTCTCCTTTCACAGGCTGACCTAAAAGTTAAAAACTTCAGCATCGTACAAAATAGGTACTCAAGGCTTTTGGTGTAGCCAGTGCATGCACCATGGTAAGGCAGAAATGTCCAGCTGGTCCTAAACTTTGAGTAGGAGGCCAAAGTACAACCAGCTTCTAGGATGTATTTCTGAAAGATTCAGAATCTCAGTAGTCAGTGGAGAATATCTGCTTGCCAGAGATCTTGATGAGACAAATAATTAAATGAAAGTGCTATATTTAGCCTGGTTCTGTTTCAGATGGATGGGTTATTTGGCCAGTACACAAGACAGAATAAAGATACTGCAAATGCAGGGTAGAAAAACAGCAGAGTGCAACTGTGCCAAACTGCAGAGCGCATGGCCACAATGCTACTGTTCAGGCAGTTTCTTCCAGAAGTAAGTGACTGCTCACAGTCCAAAGGCTACGCTGAAGACACAGACCCAAGAGCACACGGGAGTTTATTTTCTAGCAAATAGTTAGCCAGTTTTCCTTAGTGCAGTGAGAACCAGAAGAGTGAATATGAGAGTAGTTAGCAGTACCTGGACAGACTAGAGCGTGGATCGTACAAAGAACTGGTAAAGCATCTTGCCTCAATGCTCTCAGTGAACAACATTGCTCCCCAGCTAGGATTAACAACCTTGTCCCTTTCCAGGTTCACTTGTGCACTGTACCTGAACCAGTCGCAAAGGATTACAGGTAGTATCAGGTGCCAGTCATGCTATGCAAAGAACAAAACCCCCACGAAGACCTGGAGAGAGTAATCAGAGGGGCATGGCTTTCTCCTAGGAGCATGCAAACCAGTAGTGCCTGGTCTCTAAAACTGCACTCTTTGACGTTCTAATCAAGTCTACTTGGCATAACTCAGAGCGTGTGGGTTTCTGATTTCCTGGCACTAAAACAGCCAAATCCCAGGGAAGAATCCGAGGCAACAACATGCCAGTGAGTCACCCATCCATGAAAGGACACCAGCTTCCCTTACTGTTCTGTGGGCTGAGAAATGCACAGAAAGATCAGCATCTCAGCCATATTTTCTGCTATTATGAACACTGACTTTGTGTTCAGATACCCTAAGGGCAGGAGAGGACATTTCTTACAGGCCAAAAGGTAAACAAAACTATGCTGCAAAAAGCCTTGGCACATCCTAAAACACATCCTAAAAGTATTATTTCGCAAGGCCAGAGGAAACAGCAAACGGAGATGTGGTGTCAGTAACGTGTACTCTTTAGAGCAGTACAAAAATGAGGACAACACACGGATGCAAACATTCATCAGAAAAGTTCCATATATATATACACACATCCACACTCCTCTTTCAACTACAGAGCAGTTACGGCTGGAAACCTCCCTTTCAGTCTTCTAGGCTTTGATTACACAATCAATAATTCAGCATAAGTCAGGAGAATCGTGCCTTTCCCAGTTGCTCATTTTTGCTGCTCCCTATGTGCCAGCCCTAGTGCTCACCTTCTGCTAGGCACGAAGCAGATCAGGAAATGGATCCAGCTGGCAGCTTCACAGGAAGGAGAGGGAAAGAAAAGGAGACGTGGGGTGGGGAGAAGGTAGGTCTCTGCTGGTTCCATCTCCCCATCCAGCTCACAGCACACAAACATTAGCATGCGTATGGGGGAGGTAGAACAAACACTCCTTTTGGCAGGAACCTGCACTTGTGCTGCGCTTAAGTGGCTGCACAGCCACGGACGTAGCTGGTGAAGGTAACAAAGAACAGCGTCAGGTTATCTGAGAAGGGCAAGCCACAGCTTTTAATGGAGAAAACTGTTTTAGAGAACTAAGGAAGACTTACACTTCCACACGCTGATACTAGACAAAAACTCTAGATCTCCAGATTGGAAAAATTACTTGCTTTGTGTCAAAAATCCTCTTATCTTTTTCCATTCAAGAATTCTAAGGCTTTAAAAGCCCCAGCTTCCAGAAAGGGAGTGGTTCTTATATTACACCAACCATATGGCTCTTGCAACAGTTCCTTTTCAATTAGATAAGATATGGTTTGATTCCAGTGAACTGCAGAATCCAGCATGGGTAAGTATTCTGATCCCAGGTAATGTGGTTCTGCACAAAGCTAGCCCATATGTTGCTCCGTGTGCCACTATTGGGAAACAATATTAAAGATGTGTTACAACCTTAATCCAGGTCACAGGTTCATCAGTGCCATTTACCCAAAATGTGTCACTACTGAGTGCAGCTTTCAACCTTGCATGCAAGCCTAGGATGTCATGAGACAAAAGGTGTTCAGTCTCCTAATCTTCTGCAGATGGGGCAATCACTGGGAGGAAGGGACTATCAGAATTGTAACCCAATTCTTACACCTCAACAAGAAGGAATTACCACTATATTGCTTCACAAGTGCAAAGCTCGACTTTTATGTAGACAGTAGAAATGTAATTGGTGTTCAAGTATTCTCACTTAATCTTTACCCTAAATGCTATTGTCTCATTCATTCCTTGTGTGCTTTTTATGGTAGATCAGCAGTTTGGAGAAAGAACTCTACTGCATTCTGTGATAAGATTGGTTAAGGTAGTTTTGTCCTGTAAGGGCTGAACATTTAGTATAAGAATCGGTTTGGTGCAGAGTCTAGGCAGGCCATTTGAAAAAAGGACCTACGTCCAAAAATTCAGTGACAGTTTCTTTACAAGTTGCACCCTAGCATCTTCAGACTTACTGTCCAACAGTTTAAGTTCATTGAAGAAACACTTGGTGGATGAAGCGTCAGCTTGTCCAGGCTTAATTGTGATTTGACAAAATAAATAAATAAATAAAGCAAGTTCTACTCTCACGATTTATTATGGTATCATCACATGCTACCTACTACACAACTGTACTAATAGCCTCAGGAACAAAGGGTTAGTCTGGGAGGGTCAGAACGTCAACATAAAATACAACAACAATTGCTGTATAGCCCCACGCAAAGCAAGCAGAGGATACTATTTCTAGTTGATTACAATGGATTTTCCAAGAGTTTGTTTCAAATCTAATCATTGTGCAAAGAGTGAGATGTCACCAAAATCAAATACTTTTCAAGAAACATTACAAAATATAGATGGTGTGCTGTGTCAACACATTGGCTATGAAGCACTGTATGGCTCATATTTACATGGGGATACTTTAGGTTTGAAATTGCAGAACAAAACATCTGTCATCATTAATGGTTATAATGGTTCCCACAGGCCATCTGGACAAAGCTCTGCTATATTGTTTTTAAGCTCATCTGGAAAAAACATCAGTGTTGCCCATTACATATCTGTTACAAGAGGGCAAACTTATAATGTCTAGTTTGAATACACGTGAATGAATAAATACTTATCAGTGAACTTACCAACTAGCTCCTGGGGATCTCTTTTCTCCAGTTCTGAGAATTCCTGGGAGGAAGGGGGAAGAAGCAGATTTTAATCAAGGTATGTTTTTTGACTTAAAAAGCTATACTGTCCATTTCTTTAGAAATTTATACATTACTTCTGAGATAAAAGAATAAAAATGAAGAATGAAATGTAGGTTATTAGATAATAGGGCAATGTTTGTACCATGGAAATTCAAACCCTTACAGGATGCTCCATTTCCTTCCAAAGTTAGGGTCTAAATTTAATCAAATAATTATGGCTTTGTTTCTGTGAATCCCAAATAGTCAGCTCCTTTTGAATTCCATGAAAACTGCTGTACTTGAAGGCTTTCCTCACAACAGATCAAACCATAGATTCTTCATATTCAATGACTGGCCTTTGACACTGGCCAAGTGTTGATACTTCAGAGCATAGCCAGCTAAACACAAGCTGGATCCAGCCCACAGAAAATGACTTAGAGCCCAGGAATGCCTGAAAGAGGCTTGTGCAATAGAGAGCCCACCAAGCAGGGCCAGCAGGATGTGTGCCCCAGAGAGTAACATACGAATAGCTGAAATGCTCCCAGGGCCAGCAGCAGAGTGCAGCCACTTCAGAGAGGCATCCAAGCTGCCCTCTACAGACACCTGAGTACCCACACTATGGCCAGCGTCCCAGGCTGCAGAGGTTTCCTGGTAGCGTGGGGTGCCAGGATTCATTCTATATTTGTACCATTCAGGGCTCTGGCTAATAAACCCTCCAAGAATCGAAACGGTGGGGAGCACAGTGGTGATACAGACACTGCACTCCTACGTTGGAAGAAGGCTTCCGCTCTCAATTTCCTCTTGCCAGCTCCTCTCGAGGAACAGTCTGCTCCTTGAGCTGATCTGCTCTACCAGCAAATCAAGGGTAAACTCCAAAGAGTGGAGAAGAGCTCAACACCACAACATGGACTAACCCATTCTCAGTAATACTGGTATAAGTTGAAGGAAGCCTCAGTGGTGAGAGCGCAGCAGATGTCTGCATCAGTCTCCACTAAGCAGGAGGTGCAATGCAGGATAAGGCACTCCTGAGCACGCTCTCACTATGTCGAGACGAACGTTCAGATGTTTCGGTACTTCTGAAAGACCCCAGGAGAGCCGCAAGCAAGATCAAGTTCAGCACAAGCAAGGCTTCTGAAACAGTATCAACTGTATCCCAACACTGTCCTCTTCCCCCTCCCTCCCAAAGGCTTTTTGTGACTCGCTGGACTGTGTGTCACAAATTCCTCAGGGCCTCCGAACACTGAAGCTATTCATTCAGCCTGACACAGACATAACGCTGCCTCCTTGCTGCTTAGTAACCGCACTTTAAATCCCCTCCTCTACTCCATTTCCAATCAGGTGAGAGGTGCACACGGTAAGGTACGCGCGTGCGTGCAGAGAAAGGAGGAGCAAGGTCGCCAAGCCAGTCTGGGATCGTGTTCGGTCAAATTCACTGTGAAAACCTACTAGTTTCCAGAGAAGCCAAAGCCCTCCAGGAGCAGGAAAAACACGTTCTTTTTGTGGCACTAACTGCTAAGTGGCACTTTTTATAGCCCTCCATGAAAAAAAGCACTGTCTCTCCATAGTACACTAGGAGCACAAAAAATCCCACAAGGCTAACGCTATTTTAGAAAAAAAAGTACAAGAAGGAACATGCATCTTCTTGCCGGCCAGCTGGCTACGAACCAGCTCCCTTCGTGCAACCCGGGCACAGGCTGTGTCCTAACAGCTTTGACCGCTCTAAGCTACCACGCTTGGGCCAGCCCATTAACACCTCTTCTCCCAGGGTCTTCAGAAAGAACAGCACCAGCAGAAAGAGTTATACAGAAGCATGACATTTCAAAGCAGAAAAACTAAGTGTACGCCAAACGAATGAGCTTTGCTGAGAGCACTGGACAGGAATTCAAGCAAGCTGGGTTGTGTTCTCCACGGACCTACATGGCGTTAACATGCTGAGCCTCAGTTTGCCATCAGTGAGATGGGCAACGGGTGCATTTCTGCAGCAATTAACTGATTTCCATGAGGACAAACTCATGTTAGCGTGCAAATACTGCAAACAGGCTGGGGAAATCAGAGTTACAGATGCTAGGGAAACACATATGCAGGCAGCATACGACTGCTCATTTGGTAGTTCAAACGTTCAGCCAAAAGGCTGCTTTATTTCCTTGAGGGGGGAGATGCGTGCTCCAATGCGTTTCTCACCTTCGTTTTAGAGGCAGCAAATATTTGTAAGAATGAAAGGAGGGAACTGTGTTTGCTTCACCCTTAGCTAGAGTAAAGTCTACAACCAATGTTTTTTTAGTCTTCTGTTACAGACTGAGAGGGAAAAGAGACTTCATCCTTAAATACTCATTAGTCCTTACTCCTGTGCAGCACTGTGCTTTATTACTCCACGATCTCTCCCATTTTTTCCAGTCCATCCCTCCCCTCTCACATCCTAAGAGCACAAAGGCAAAATCCCCGAAACAACCAATATTGCCAAGTACATATGTAAGCAACCCAATGGAACAGTCGAATTCAAGAGCTTTAGACAGGTATTAAATGCTTCAAGAACAGACCAAATTAATAAGGCAGCCCTAGCAGGGCTGCAGGGGTATTCACTGTATTTCTGAAATTTTCCAAACCCCACTTCAAAGTCTCCTGTAGCTGTCTGGAGGCAGTACCAAATGCATGAACACAGCCGTCAGAGAACATACATTAATATTCCAAGAACTTAAGGGCGAAAAACCTCTCCAAGTATTTATCTTGGCCTTAAATATTTCTCTAAAATATTTGACACATTAAATGGTATGCTTTATGAATTTCCAGAGTTGTAAGTTTTTTTACCATCAGAAGTAAATTTATCCTTTAACTTGCACCCTTAAATCCCAGGGCTACAGCCCAAGTCTGCCCCATAACAGCTGAAGTGAAGCCAGTCCTATTGGGCTGCAGCTGTGTGTTCACCTGGTCTAACCACCTACACCCATTTCAACACAGCCGCTCCAGCGAGTTTCATCTCCATATCCTCAGGACATAGCCAAATAAATAAATAAGTAAAGCCTAGAGCTACACCAAACAAAAGAAAATAAGATCACTAACATATTATAGCCACAGCTCACTGCCCAGAGGATATTAAATCTGCTTACTGACGAGTTACTGCTTACCTACACCCACTGCTCCATGGTTAGCAAGCTGAAGACATCAACACAGCTTTTCATTAAGTCAGGCTTCTTTCAAGCCTCTCAAATGCCTTCAGAACCAAAGGGATAACTGACTCCTCCTAGGGCACTTGTTCGTATTTGCTCAATTTACTGTCCAATACTACAGCAGGCAAGTATCAACAATTTGACCAAAGGTATACAGTTTGGTAGATGCAAGATGTCTCATTCAAGACTATTAGCATCTCCTGAAGGTCCAGAACTTAAAGATAGTCCAAAAATCTTGAGTGCTTTCCCCCCCAAAAAAAAGTCCTACACTAACTTCTTAACAGTTATCTAACACTACTTTGATAGGGAATTGACTCAATGCACAGGACAAGCAAATATTCTTCCAGAGATGATTAACCTGAACTGCATAAACATACTTAGAGCACAGCAAGCACCCACAGGTGAGGCAGTATCACATACCTTCAGCAGCACAGATTAGGCCAGCTGTCCCACCAAAATATCTACTAGCTTGTACTAGCAGGAGTAGATCTCAGACTTCTTTTTCCAGAAATCCCTCTCCAGCTAATTTAAGACTGGGCCACAGGCTGAATCCAATGGGCTAATTAGAAAAGATGGCATTTTAAGAAAATAAATGTTTTCTGCAGATCTGATCCTATATAAAATTGAATGAGAATCACTGAGCAGAGGAATAAGCTACAATAAATATTGCACAGTTTCCATCTTTTAGTTGGGAAAGGAAAGAATTTGGACACTGACAGAATATTTGTACAGGAATTCTGAACACTTAAGCAATGGAAAATTTGGGAGGTAACTGAAATTTAAGTAGAGAAGTTATTTAAATCCATTTTTAATTAGTATCACCAATATCCTCAGTACTATGTCAGTATTTTCCACAATGTACAAAAATCAAGCCACTGAGTGGTAACGTGCAAGCAAGATTACACCCCAAATCTCATCATCTAAGTAATTATATGAAAGTTATCACAGCCTTTAAGTATCTCAGAGCTGCAAGCATCGCTGAATGGCAGTATTTCCATTTGGATCCTTATTATCGAAAAGTAGCCAGGATTTCATCAGTGGCACCTGCCAGTCCTGCTGATTTCACAACCTCGAGCTCTGAGAGGCTATGTGGGAACATCTCTGAACATACTTGTGCAGTCAGTCTGCTCACCATTTGCAAGAAGTCAGCCTGGACATATCAGTTTTGCTGAAAACTCTCTTTACCATCAGGGAAATATAAACTCAGGCAAAAAAAAAAAAAAGTCATTCCCTTCTTCACTCATTTTCTCTGGCCATTTTATCCCATCTGGTATTACTGGTAGTCTTCTTGTGCACTCAGCAAGTTGGTTTTCTGGCTGCTGTCTGGCTGCAGCACAAATCTCAGTGGATCCACTGTTTCAGGGCCTAAAGCCAGGCAGCCTTGTTCCAACAGACCCACTGCAAGGAGTCAGGGGATGCTGCAGTGGCTCAGGGCCAAGCTGGAAGAGGACTAAGAGAAAGCAAGGCAAGGGGAAGACAGACTCCTTTCCCTTGACCCAGAGACTAACAAATAACAGCAGGTTCTGAGGAGCTTAACTGTTAAGGGCAAAGAGGAGGGGGAGGAAAAAAAAGACAGTATTTTGAACACGTAACTGGGCTACCCACCAACGTAAGTCACAACTTCTGTGCATCTAAGTGTGACTGTGCACACTTCAGATATGACTTCACTGATAGAAGACCCCAGTTACTTTATTACTATTCCTATCAGCATTCATGAAAGTTTTCCACTTTTTACTACTTCTCTAGGACAAAAGGCAACATCTTCAAGCCCTGAGCAAGACACTGCTCATGGTAGCAGCTGACTGATATGAAGCCAGTTTGATAGGTAGGTTTTTATGACATATAATCAGTTAAGGAAGAACAACCAGCTGAAAATGCTTGTGTATAAGTGCATAAGGAAAGCACCGCATTTTGGTTAAAGCCCCCCTCTTACTGAGGTGAAATATGGACCATCTTTTCAGCTGTAGCATTTCCATTAAGTTACATAAGGTCTCTGCTCAGGTTCCACAGAAAACAACTGCACACAATCCTCACAGTGTGGAGCAGACTAAAGGAAGGAAGCAAAAACAATATGAATCCGAGACTGATGAATTCAAGCTTGGAAAGGCTTGCCCAAAACAGCTTTATTTAATGGAAAGAATGGAGTTATTTACAACAATGCTTGCTAAATCCTTCCTGAAACAAAATCCATAAATTCAATCTCACATTGGATCCTGGCGTTAACTGTTGCCAAAAGGTACAGTCAACCAACTTCTCATAGAAGCAATTGCATATGTTAGTGCAGGTACACGCTCAACTACAAGGAGAAACCATTACACAAGAAGAAAAAAGATGGAGGGAAAAAAAAACTAGGAATCTGATTGTTTTAAACGAGATTCAATTTGTAAGAAATAGGAGTTGACCCCAGATTTGTCATCATGCAATTGCTTTCCCAGATTTGCAGCCAACTTAGCCCCCCATCTTCCTATTTCCCCTACACACACACTCACTTCCAGTCAGTATTAAAGAATCAAACAGTTAGGAGGCTTCTAGAGTCCTTTCAGTGCATCTCAACAACATTTCCCCTTTTCCAGAGGCAGGCACTACTGCTACTTGGTAGAATTAGACATCCTCCCCCAAAAAATATTTCATATGTTCGCAATTAATCAAAGAAATGTAACTCAATTTAGACTGACATCTATACAATCTAAAGGCCAGTCCCAATGTTTTTATCCTGGTGGGCTGTGAATTAATTGGAAGACATTCACACCAAGAACTTTTTAGCATAGTTATTTGACCAGTAACCAGAGCAGCTGTTTAACACAGGGACTTACCTACTGCCACAACAGTTACTAAAGTGAACTTCTCATCTGGACAAGTGCCAGCAAGAATTTTTGCAATTTTTCCTCTTCACCAGCAAGAACTTTTGCAACTTTTTCCCCATTTTCCACAATTCATACTCTTCTCTGTAGTCCTAAAATATCAACAGCCTCACTTGGCTGAGTGCGATGGAAAGAAACCCTAACTCAGCACAAATTGTTGTAACAGTTGGCTAAGCTGATAGTGAAGATAGTGCCTCACTAGAGCACGCAGGTGAAACATTCATATACAAGCAGGAGGAAAAAGATTTATCCTTGACATATTGAACCTTTCTGATCTTTGGACCTTGCATTTTTTTAAGCAACATGCCAGCAATTATGCTCTTGCTTTTCTACAAGATCTAAAACACAGAGAAAAACAGCAGCTTCTCTTTATATCAGAAGTGCATGGCAAGAACTATTTCGTCTCTTGTCTACCAGATCAGCCTGATGTTAACACACTACAAGGTAGAAGACAGCAAATGGGTGCCACGTGTGCTCAGAGCGAGCAAGAAGAGAAAGCGAGGGAATTAAGGACAGAGCTTGTATTTCCCACTCCCCTCCTTTTTTTGTATTGTGTGAGAGAGGAGAATCCCAAGAGAAAGCTCGAAGCAAGCCTATTTCCTACAGCCACATCCTGTTTGCCAGCTCGGATACACAGCTCCAGGCAAACTGCCCGCTATGGGGTAAGAAGTTCAACCAAGAAAAGGGAGAAAAATGTCAGCACCGTGGCCTAGATACTCAGGACAGCACAGCAGCTCACAAATAAGCCACATATAGGAAACAACTGACTATATCCAAACTTCACTGACCCTTGTATACTATTTGTACCAATCTTTCCATTCCAGGATGCCACTGTTGTTGCAGACAGAAAGAGAGAAGGAAGAACAACACAGGAAGAGTCAACTCCTGAGACATTCCTTAAGCATCTTATCAAAACAAAAACACGAGTAGCTGACACTGCCTTTCACTTTAAGCTAAATTAAATCTCAAAAAAAATGCTTCACTCATTCCAAATTCTATGACAAAACACCAAAAAAACCCAGCCAAGATCTGGCAAACTGTTTCAGTGAGAAAATGCTTTAGAAGTGAGCTTTCATAGCAGGAAAGCCTTTAAATAGCTTCTTTGAAACTTGATTCCATTCACCTGACATGCTATCTCAATAGTTGACAAAGACATTTGTTACAAGTAATTTCTACTCAAGGAAGTGTACACCACAACTCTTGCTTTCCATGCTGAGGTACAGTTAAAGCCTGTCTTGCTATGGCGCTTGGGTCCCAAAGCCACATGCTTCAGTTCCCTGACTCCTTCCTCATCTCACTCCACTTTGGACTGCTTCCCAGGGGTTCTCCAAGTTTAACACTAGCAGATCAAGACCAGAGGGCAGGGCTTCTCCATGCTGTAGGCAAGAACCGAGACGCAGTGGTGTAAACAACCTGGAAAAATATCATCCTAACGGGACAAGCAATCCAGCCACAGTCCATTAGAGCAGGAGAACAGTTAATTGCCACACTTTGAACCCCTCAGTAGCACAGCTCTCTGCAGTCTCCACCAGAAGCCAGAACAGCCCATAAGAAGTTCCTTGTTCCACGGAGCTCAAATTCTGCTTTCAAATCACTTTTGCTTCCATCAATGAAGCAGGAATTCAGAAGTTAATATCAGCAATGCATGATGGGGCCTGAGGTGTCAAGCTAACTTAAGGATTTTATTTCTGCAGACTGTTGCAGGGCAAAAATCAAGCAGGAGGTGGAGTTAGACCGTGAAAAAACTTAAGCCTCAACAACAGCAAGGGAAAGGCCCAAGAATCCTCACAAAACTAACTTAGTGCAAGACTTCTTCCCAAGTACTTTGTACTGAAAAATGCTGCTTTGTGGATCAGAGTGGAAGCAAGGTGCAAAAGCAAGTATCACCATCAGGAAATCTGCTCCTCCTTGAGTGGATTCCATGCAGATTTTTCAGTTTTTGGCCCTTCAGTACTCAGAACAGGGAAGGTAGAAGCAGTTATTATCTGATGTTTGTTGGTATGAGAGATGATCATCTGTCTGTCTGGGATGGCTGTTCAGGCTCCAGGACTCTCATTCTGACATGTGCCAGGATGCAAACTTAGAACAGCCCCTTCCAGTAGTGCAAAGAAATAATTGCAACAGAACTGAACTTGAAAAACATACACCTTTATCAGGGGAAATATGCAAGGAAAGCAGCTCCAGAAAAGCCTTTTCTTCAAGTTTAAAGACAAAAAGAGCTTGACTCTTCCTTTGGAAGAAAAAAAAAAAAAAAGGCAAGCCACACCTGTGTCAATAATCTGTGGTATTCAGCACTGCAGGGAGTGAAGGTCTGCCACAGCATGTATGCCTGGCGGGGAAGAAGGAACAAGCATGTTTCTGGACATGTCTCATCTTCCAAACAGTTCATCAGCTGGATTCAAGCCAACAGCTCTGAAGTAGGTAAGTCAGCTTTGAAGGCCAACAGTGCTACGATCCACCTCCCTTTCAGGCAGGCAGAGCTGGAGACACAGAAGTACATGCGCTTCAGCAGGGAAGGGGCAAAACCCCAAAATGCTGAATGCTACTTAGTTTCCTGCATACCAAACTGTTTAAGCACTGTTGATAGCTCTCCAGGTTATCACTTTTTTTTTTTTTTTAAAGGGACTTGATCTTAGTTATTGCTGGAGAATACCAGCCGTTTTAATGCTTGAGCACTCACTCTAACAGCGCAGCATACAACACTCGCAGTTAACTTTACTTCCCCTAAAGGCTTTCCACAGGTAAAGCTGCCTGCTGAACTGCCAAACTTCCCAGCTCCCTCATCAGAGTACTGGGAAGCACTGCACCAACCCTAAAATGAGGGGAAAAACTATGTAGACTCAGAAGTGCAGGCAGTATTTTTCACAGGCATATTAACAGCAAGGAAGATGAAGCTTTTACAGAATGAGATGAATCCGAGACTGTAATGTTTACCACTTTAAGCTTCAGTCTGTGCTCACAAGTAAAGAAATCAGTGGGAAACAAACCACTGCCAAGCTAATTTTAGCCCTCAAAATCGCACAGTTAATACTTTGAAAAATGTTCACAACAATGTACCTAGCACAGCTGTCTATAACACCAGGTCGTTTTGAAATACAGGTGATCTTGTGCCAGTTCTGTCCATTAGATGCCAAAATACTAATCTGGGTAGTGTCAAAAAGTAAGAGGGGGTGGAGAAAGAATATAATGAAATTTTTTTGACTCCGATAAGACATTGAAAGCCTTTCCACAGTGCACTACCACTGAGAACAAGTTATATCAGTAATTTATTGATCCAATTTTTCCCCAAATACACTTTTTCAGCCTCATTCAGGGTAGAACAGTTGCACTTAGGTCAAAGCTACTGAGTAGGTTCAGGCAGGTTCTGAGAATCTGGCTTCACAAACACATCTTGAATATAGGAATATTAATGCCTTACCAAAAAGTTACACAGAATCACACACACACCCACTTACTGATTCTTAGCCCTCATTTTTACCTGAAATCAATACAGGTTTTGTATTTAAACACACAAATTAATGTGCAGGCAACATAAAAAAAAACATTGCAACCAAAATTCTTGAAGTATTGGTACACACCCATGCATCCTAACACAGTGAAATTATTTTACAGGGAGCCTAGATCAATAAAAGCTAAACAAATCTGAAGATTATCAGCAGGTACTTCTTAGGTATGCTCAGGAATGCAGCATTTCTCTTAAAACTTAAGAACTTTTTGCTGCTTCTACAAGATTCCAGTTTGGCTGCCTCTCAGTACAACACCAGAAGAAAGCAGGGGGACCCTTAAAAAGAAACTGAAAATATCAAGGTAGCTATCTGTTTTCAGAAACTGTTACCATGCGTCAGGCATTCACTTGCAAAGGGAGTGGCAATATTTAATCAACTTTCCTGTGCTGGCTAGTCCCGACACCATAATCAAGGCTCTGGAGTTAATAATTCCCCCTGGAAAAACTCCAGTAAGCCAAGCAGAAGGGCTGGACTCTGTCCTTGATCGCCACTTGCAACCTGTTATTCACCCAGCCCCACAACGTGACACTACAGAACTCGCCAGGTAAGGCCCAGAGCACGAGCTCGGTGCTTCACCTAAGATTCATTTTGCTTCTTCCTGCCGGGCTAGTCCATTTAGTGAGCTCTGAGGGCTTGTATTTTGTTACTGCGTCAAGGTTGTAACCATAGGCAGCCCCTGGCAGGAGCCCAAGCTAACTGCATACGCTGCACAGCCCTTTAACCCTTGTCATTCCAAACCGTAACTGCCAGCAGAAAGCCAAATTTCAGGCCAGCACTCACAAGCTCTTTTTTTTTTCTTTTTAAGCCACAGTTCTATCATCTGAAGAGAGGGCATAAAGGCCCATCTAGACCACAGGACACAATCTTTCTAATACCACCCCTTTGCCAGCAACTGCTGTTGACCATTTCTTTTCTCTTCTAAGCAGAAGTCTTTTGTTTCTTAAGTTCTTTTAAGACAGCTTGTTTGCAACAGGTGACTGCTGCTTAATCCTAAAAGCAGGGTCCGATGAAATGATTTGGGTCAATAACAAACGTGTCCTGTTCCACATTCTGGGCACATCCTCCCAGAGTGAAATTCTGCAAATCGATTAGTTTTTCCCCTAGATTTGAATCTCTCGCTTTCCATGGGTCCCTGACTCACTTCACACACAACTACAGGATGCAGCATATCTGACTATGCCACCTAAATTTAAGGGGAAGATCCTGGTTTTTGCTATAAGCATACAATGTTCAGGATTGGTTCACAGGTGCTCAGTAGCAGAGTAACCTATGGGCCAAAAGTCTGCTCTAGAAGAATACTTAGCTATAGCAATCATCTTAAAGCAATGTTCTACTCCCGACACACCCATCTCAAGAAGGTTTATAGAAAGCCTCAGCTTATCTCCCGGGGCTATTGAGAAAACAGCGGTCTGACTTCACAGAGGTGTTTGAACTTGAAAAGCTTATCAGGACTTGCCGCTCAGAACTCAGAGAAATGGGAAAACTGCACTACCTTCGCCCCTGGTGAGGAAAAAGGGCTGCCAGAGTGGGCAGAAATGTCTTCATCAAGAGCAACAAGGGCATGCTGACTGGACGCAAGACAAAAAAAAATAGGTTAATACAAAAACCACAGACCAGTATAGAAAAACTTCTCCCCCTGGAGCTATTTGAAACAGGCAACAAATTCAAGCCTCCCCACTATTATTTTACTGTTATAGTTGTTAGAACAAGTTTTTACAACATTCCCCACTTTTAGTCTCCTCAGTCTGTATCTACAGCTGAGGCAAAGTGAGCCTTACGGAGGTTCTCTGCTTGTTACTGTTCAAGTCCACACCAGGACCAAATCACAGCACACAGCAGGTACATGGGAACTCCTTCTCCATATAACCTGACTTAGCTAGAAGTGTCCTGGTCAATTATTTAAGACACAAGCTCAATGTAGTTCATTCACCGTACATTCAAAAATGCAAACAGTAGAAACAACACGTGATGTACATTCAGGGCTTATAAAAAGCTCTGTAATTAACTGATCAGTTACTATGGTTCAGTCTCATTCAGAATAGCATTTTGAAAGACTGGTCTTCTGACCCAGTCAGATTTAAACCCTAGAAAAGTCCTAGCCATGTATAAAGAACCTATGCCATCTATTTAAATATCTCTAAATGTGTTATGTCTTACAATGACATTCATATAGTAAGAATAATTTCAGTACTCAGCTGGGAAAAAAATATTCAAAAATATTAGCAAGTTAATCAAGTGCCCTACTTCCTGCCACACCTTGGATTTACAGTAACCACAACTCAAATTCCCTGAGCAACTGCAAGCTCAAAGCAGCGAGGAAGAACCAGGAGAACACTGCCACTTGGTGGAAAAGGGCAATAGGAAATATCAGCTATTGCTCTGAGTAAGACTATCTTTCCAGTAGTGTTCCATAACCCTCCCCTCACCTCCCCTGAACTTCTTAACAGCATGGCTAATACAAGTCACTGCCCCACGTGACGTTTACAGCAACATACCTGCCCCATCAGCAACACAGCACAGGTCCACCTGGCCGTATGCCATGCGGCAAACTGAAAAGCGCTTCTTTCTCTCCCACTCCTCCTAGGGCCTGTTGGTTATTTAGCCAGAATTTTTAAAAGCCCAGAAGAGGGTATTGCCTTTTTCATTTATGTCTAAAGTCAACCAGTAAGGGCAGTACAGAAATCTGAAACTGAAGTTTGGCTCTGTCTCCCTGCAATCCTTCCCAGTTCTCTTTAATCCTCTTTAAAGAGGAGGAAAAAAATCAGGTTTGACCACTTCAGCAGAATTCTTACTGCGGAATATATCCAAGATAGCAAACACTTGATCCCCCATATTAAGCTGAAATGCTGTCCCATTGCTACATGTAACAGTTCTTCAGACAGGCAAAGTTTATCTTTACAATAATACATAAAACTCACTGAAATCAGGAGACTTTTAAAGCAAACTGACATGAAGCATCAGCAATATATTAAAGCAGAAACTGCACAATTCAGCGCTAGGATTTCTATAATGCATTATTACTTAGAAGAGAGCTACGAGAATCATATTTTGTTCTACTTTTCCAGCTGTCAGACCTTCCTCTACTGCGCTGAAGTCTGAGCCCTTTTTCAGAAGGCAGAAAGGCACACAGTTGCAGCCGAGTTCTGCTATAGGCGCTGTGATGATGTACATCAAAACTCTCATTTAAGGCAAGACCTTTTTTCTTCTATTCAAATTAATAGGTGTAAGCAAACAAAATATTTGAAACTACCAGTTTCCATAAATACCTTGCTAGCACGCTTAACCAGCCACAATGGGAAATATTTAAAAATTGAAAGTTGAACAGCAGCTTGTGAAAAAGAATGAAGACTATGATGGCCCTTTGCTGTCCTTTTTAAGAAAGCCTGTGAATTATTTTTCTGCAACAAGGAGACAGTACATTCCATTTCCGTGCCTCCTACTTGCATGCCAAAGGCTTCAGCCATATTTCATACTTTGTGATGCTGGAGACCTCACTGACTACAGCACAGCTGCCAAGATTTTCAGCTGACTACCATTGTAGACCCATAAAAATACCACAGAAACTGATAAGACGGTGCTGCTACAAAATATATAGAAGCAGGATAGCTAAACATACACATTTGCCCTTTTATTGTCCCATGAAGGCCTTACATTAATTTAAATGCCCTACAGAATTTCAGATTGCCGCATGACCCTCTGGCTTTCTCTGCAAAGTTTAGAGATGCTCCACACCCTTGAAGAAGCCACTGGATAAAACAAAGGCACTTGTTATTCATTCAATATTCCACAAAACTTCTCATACTGCATGGGGTATTGATCTGACATAGAAATTAGAGCACATTTCTCTGCAAGCATTAAATGAACTTGGTCTTTCTCCCTGTTTCTGGCTTCAGGTGTGTTCCTACATCGTTACACACCTTTTGTCCAGCAGAAGTTAAACATAATCCCAGGATAAAGAGGACTTCAATTAGTCATGTAGTTATGATAGCTATCATTTGGGCATATTATTTCACTTTTTTTTTTTTTTAAATACAACCTTTGCCAAATAACTTTATTCAAAACGGCAGAAAGAGCTGGAGACATTTGAGATGATTTAGCATGTTGCCTGACCTCTAGGAATACAAGATCATTTATTAAGTTATTCTAAATAAAGTCTTTCAACTAATGCTCATCAGAAACAATAAGAGAATTCTGTACTGACTACTACATCTCCTAGATCACTGCAAAATAGATAAGATGCTGTCAGAAAGCCCACCTCAGATCTCATTCACAAGAAGGCCAAGTTCAGAAGTTCAGAACCAGAACCTCACATTATTCAGTCTATAGCCTAACTAGTTAACTGCCTTTGGCAATAGCCAAATTTAAGACCTTAAAAAATCATGTTGCAGCTAAAAAAAAAAAAAAAAAAAAAAAAAAAAAGTAGCTACGGAAGATCACAAACCAAGACCAACCCATGCTGTTAAGACTTATTCCTCTTGTACTGAACTTCCCCCCCCACCACCACACCACACTTCCAAATACCTTTAGGTCACCAGCCTCAGGTTTTTCAGTCTCTGAATCGTCATCTTCCTACAAGACAAGAATTTACAGGATTAAGCTTAAAGAGCAGCCTTGGCACATTACTGCGCTTTCAGCAAAGGGCCTGCATACAGCAGCCCAGCGGAAGTCCAAGACCTTTTCCACAGAAATTAGTTTTGCCCCACCCACTCACAAATGGAAAGTCCTACAGCTATAGAAAAGTGGAGGTTTGAGGTGGGTTTTTTGTTTGTTTGGTTGGGTTTTTTAAGCAAAAGCATCTCTAAGTAGCAGACAATCCCCACAGAACTCATGAAACTCCTGAATGCTCAAAACAGACAATAAAAAGCAACAGAACTGGAGAGAAAAAAAAGCATTGGTCATTTCATTATTCCAACTCCTCCAGTTTTGTAGGGCTTTTTTTGCACTTGCCCCTGTTCAGCAGTACTCACAGCACAGAAAAAGCAGCATCTGCAAGACCTACTATACTCCCAAGCACACATCAGCAGCACATAGTGGACACAGCTTGGCTGCCATCTAACCAAACATGCAGGCTTGGTGAGGATCTGGCCTAGCACGAAGTTCCAAATATCTGTTGATGCCAGCTGACATCACATCTTTCTTATTTATACAGTGCTCTAGTAACCTTATTTGAGCTCACAACATGAACTTGTACAGAATAGTACGATTGACACTTAAGTGCTTTAAGTAACAGTCCTCATCGATTTTTTAAAACTTATACCCAGAAATAAGCCAAAGAGCTGGGCAAATTTCTGCCCTGTGAGAGCCTAAAAAAATTAGTCTAAACCTCCTGAAAACTTCTACACCATCTCAGAAGTAAGCTACAGCTCCGGTCCCGACTAGTAGCTTATGTTCCATTGCCTCATCAGCTAGCTATTTCACCAGCAATCCTACAGAGTTACTTATGTTTCTAAACTTATATATATATACTCTGGGTTCAAAACAAAATTTGAGGAGCAGAAAAAAATTTTCATGCTCACACAACTCAGCAGAACGGTTTTTCCTCCAAACTTCGCCATTCAATTTCAACTTTGGCCCCAAAACAAGAACTTGATGTTTCAGCTTCAAAAAAACAAAACAAAACCAAAAGAGTGAGATGATTACATGCAGCTGAAAGGAAGGGTTTATAATGAACTGGCCAACTCAGTATTAGCACATGAGCAAGTTCTGGCAAGGCAAGCTAGAGAGTGATCATGCAATAGTGTCAGTAAGTTACAACTGCCTGAATTAACATGCATATCCCACAGAAGCGAGACATCACATCCCTTTTTCATTCCAGTTACTCTCTAGCTTACCTTTCCCAAATGTGCCCATGTGCCAACAATTCAGGCTTATCAAACTTTTATTAAAGCGTATAAATACAAAAGTAGTACCAAGTAAGCTGGTGCTTAATCATAATTGAGATTACCTTCCCCTCCACATTCCCCCTTAGTAAAAAGATAGAGTCATTTTCAATAGAGCAATAATGGATCGAATCATTCATATTAAAGTCAGGCAACTGAAATGGATCCAAAATCCTGCTAAAATCTGATAAGGAATGACTCTAAAACAAAAACATGTTACAGAAAAAAAGAGAGGCTTTTCAACCAAGGTAGCTAACATAAGGACACAAGTGCTTAGATAAAAACTCAAGGCAAGTGGAGTTCAACTTGCATTGCTTTCTAAAAACAAATTAAAAAACTCCATGAATATCAGCTACTAGCACAACAAATTCAAGGACACTCCAGTCTGGTCAAAGATGCAGGAAATGCACATTGCTCTCCTGCAGCAAGCACCCTGGGTAACAAAGTCCAAACCCACATCAATCTGTAGAGTGGGCAACTACAAATACATGCCAGAACTACATCTAACCACTAGAATAACTCAACCAATCACCATTGCCTGAACAGCATCTTGCAGCTCTCAGATGACGGACAACTGAACCTATTCAAAATCATGTATGCAATAAAAACATCCACTTTATGTGCCTATTTGTTGATGCTATATATAGCAGTTCTCAACAGACATCTGGTTCACATATACTACTTTCTTCTAAACTGAAGAATTCTCATTGAAATTCTAGAAGTTTTAGAGAAAGTAAAATTTACATATCATATTAAAACATTTTATGTGCTTTATATACATACATATGTATATATCTCACTGAAGCAGTTTTTTTTTAAAAAAAAAAAAAAAAAAACTCTTGTTACTTTACTTTGATGAGCATCCAAGATCTACTCCAAGAATCTGGCTATCACTTATGCCTCCTCAAAGTAGCAATAGCACAAAATCAAAAGCAGGAACAAAAATCAGACTATTCTCTTTTCTGCTGCTGGTGAAAGTCAGTAATAGCACCTGGGAGAAACAGTGAGTTTCTCCTAGGAGAAGAGTCTAATACACACAAAACAGATTTCAATGAAAAAGAAGTATAGTCATTTCCTTGCTCTGCAGAGCAGCCACAAAAACTAAAGCAAGAGCTAAATAACATTGTTACTGTCGTGGCAGGTAGAAGGTTGATATGAAAGAGAGAGGAGGCAAGAACTCCTCTGAGAAGCCTTCTTGTTTTGCTCCAACAGTCCCACAACAGAACTATTTATCCTTCTGTGTGTTCTAGCTGCACTCAAATGCAGTGAACTTCATGCCCTGTTTCACAACACCACCAGTTATCTTGGTATTAAGATGCTATTAGAGACATGCCATGCACCTGTGACAAACAAAAGCCACTCAAGTTGAGACAGGACATTGCTACATCAAGACGACCTGATGTAGTGAGTGAGTCAAGTTATACACAAAATAATAACTTAAGACATTGCACAAATTTATTCTTTTTAATTCTCCAGCTACTCATGCAACAGTGTGTTCCTCTCACAGGATTCTAATAGATACTATTTCTACTTCAGAAATAAATTATATTTTCAATGACTGTTGACCTATACCAGCCTCCCTTCCATTAAAAGGGTCAGAGTTAGTAACAAGCAACGTGAGCTGTGCCAAGCCTTTGATGGGTTTCAAAGCGAATGCCTCCTACCTGAAAACAAACAAAAGTGAACGAAGATGCTCAGAAGTGCTGAAACCCACACCAGGAGTCAGAGCACCCAGGCTGCAGCCTGGGTTGCTTGCCAGGGGCCTTCCCCGGAGAGCAAGGCTCTGCAAGGCACCAAGGGGACAGAGCAAACCCTCGGAGCAGAGAGCTACTTACTGACTGCCTGCTGTTCTCATCGTCCTCCTCCTCGTACCCGTCCTCGTCGCCATCCAGGCGGGTGAAGTCATCGTCTCCGTACCCAACCGAGACGAGGCCGCCTTTCTCTCCTACAGGGGAAGAGGGGGAAAATGCCGTGAGGAGACGGCAGCGAGCGGGACCTCAGGGCGGGCCCAGCGCTCCCCGTTCCGCTCCCCCCTGTTCAGAGCGGGGGAGGCCCCGGCCGCGGGGAGCCCCTCGCGGCGCTCACCCGTGGCCGCTCCGCCGTCGCTGCCGGCCGTCCCGGCCTCGCTGTCGGACTCAGGGTCCGAGTCCTCGGCGTAAACCGCCAGCGAGGACAGGACGCTCCGCTTCGCCGCCGCCATCTTCTCCCTCAGCCGCGCGGGCTTCCGGCGCGCGGCGATGACGCGCGCAGCGCAGTCGCCATAGCAACGCCGCCCCCGCAGCCCGCCTCAGACAGGCCCGCGTTAATCCCCGGTCGGCCGGGGATGCCCCGGCCTCGGCGCAGGGCGGCACCGGTGAACCCGCGATAGGCGAAGCGGGGTGTCTAGGGGACAGGGGACGATAAAAGCGTGCGGCCTGCCCCGGGAGGGAGGGGGACTGGCCCTTTAAGGGGCGCTTCCGGCGTCATCGCCCCGCGCCGCGCCAGCACCTGCCGGACCCTCAGCAAGTGCGAGCGGCGGGGAGCTGGGGAGG
>NW_028186258.1:1617480-1644049 GCF_003343005.1 Rhea americana
CCTGCCCGGGGGCGCTGCGGGGGCGGCGCTGGCCTGGGCCTGGGCCTGGGCCTGGGCCTGGGGCTGGGGCTGAGCCTCCCCTCTGCGGGCTGTTCGCAGCGGCGCCAGGATGGGCGAGGAGCGCGGCGCGGGCCTCGCGGGCAGGGTGCGGACGGCGCTGCAGAAGGTCTTCGGCTTTGAGGCCTTCAAGACCGCCCTGCAGGAAGGGGCGACCATGGCGGTGGCGAAAGGTGAGGCCCGGCGCCGCGAAGGGCCGAAACTCCTGCTTTGGCCTCGCCGTCCGGCTGCGGCGAGGAGAGGCCCTGTGCCGCCAGCAGCTCGCTGAGCAGGGCTTGGGCTCTGCCTCTTCCCTTGGCGTTTGTTCTGAAAAACCACCGTTACACCGACAAAAAAACCGGGTGGGGGGAGGCACCAAAATGCTTCGTTGCTCCTGTCTCCACTACAGGCATCTGCTGCCAGGTTCACAATCGGATGAGGTTAAAACTGTTCGCACCGATCCATTTGCAGAGTAAACCTGTCTTTATTGTAGATGGAGAAGTCACAGTTATGCCAGCAGAAGCTTATTTTGCTGGTAAAGTCCCCATCTGTTCCATGAATCATGCGGAAGTTATCAGAAACACATGACTGTGCTGGTGTTAACGTGTCCACCACCATACTGCTCGGTGTTGGACAGGCAGCCAGCACATACGGACTGACAGCTCTCCTGGCAGATCTCGTAGCGCAGATCGGAACAGAGTCAAACCCAGCCTTCAGGAAATAGTTCCAGTTTTCATCTATTGCCAGCAGCTGTACAGAGGTGCTGTTGATACAAGACCTGCCCAAAGTGGTGTTCTGCCAGCAGGGGGTCGCTGCCTCTTCAGTAACGCTGTATGCGTTGGCATCTCTCTGATCTGAAGTGGCTGCTGTCTGGCACAGTGATGGTTACTAACTAAATAATATTTTCCTTGTGTTTGAGAGGTTTCCAGCTTTTATTGTGAGGGATCTTTCTCAGATAAAATTTAACAGGATGTGATTAAAGATCTTTCATGGGGCTGGTAGTTTAGTAACTGAAAGACTATCAGATGAATGATAGCAGCTCATCTGAACGAGAATTAGTGTGAATATGGATAAGTTGTTCACTTGTTCTTTGTCTTGGTTTCTGTATATCTTCTGGTGCTGATGTAAAGCTGTTTCTCAAAGTTTACAAAGTGATCAGAGACTCACTGGAGGAAATATTGCAGGCATGCAAAGTGTTTTTAGAAACTAAAATGAAGCATCTTTTGCTGGTACGCCCCAAGGTATGTGTACTGCTAGGCCATTAACGCTGTTTCTCACAGACCTTGTGCCTATCCCTCCAGACAGAGCCCTGGGAAGTTGCCACCATTCAGTAGCCTTGAGCTTTGTTCTGTTGTCTTTGCAGGCGAGAAGGATGTCTTTGTATGCATGCCCACAGGGGCAGGGAAATCCTTGTGCTACCAGCTTCCTGCAGTTCTGGCAGTGGGCATCACCATTGTCATTTCACCTCTGATTGCACTGATTCAGGTAACTGTCTCATGTTAGCTGTGGAAAAGCAGATAGTGAAGGGGGTAAGGAAACTCTGGAAGCACAGCTGCATCTTGCCTTTGTGTCCAGAAGTCTCTGCTGTTAGCCTGTCTCTGGATTCTCATCATGATGTCTTGGGGTTTTTTTCTTATCATGGTGACAGGTGAAGAGACTGCAGCTTAGCTACGTAACAGTGTAACTCTGGTTTAATACTATGCAGTTCTCTAAAAGGCAGGACCATGGCAGGTCTCTTTCACAAAGTTAATGCTGTGAGGTTTTTCTTCTCTAATAATAACCTGGTGGTTATTATAACTGATCCTTTCTCTGTTTTCTCCACTTGCCTTTTACCTCCATGTGGCAGTGTGCTCTACAGAGGCACCAAAGTAGAATACCTCAAATGGGCCAAACTGGATCTTTCCCCAGAACAAAACTGCCATTTTTTTCTATAAAGTAATAACTCTGGAAACAGTAAAGTTGCCTTTGAAGGCATAACTTGTTCTGCATCAAACTCCTTTTGTTGCTGTATTCCTTTCTGTCATGGGAAGAAGCTGGTTTAGCAGAGCTGCTTTGTTTTCGTTTTTCTACCGTTTCATCACCTACGCGGAGAAATGCTTTCCTGCAAGAGTAGCTGTAGCATTACTTAGAAGTCTGTAAAACATCTGATTAATACTGTATGGTAATTGGTGTTGTAGGTTGCTGTTTTGATTTGTTTTAATTCCTCTGTAATCTCTTGCAAGGCCTGTTAAGGATTGAGAACAGGCTTGGTGACACATCTCAGAAAGCTGTTATAAATAGTGAATTCTTTCCAAATGAGAGAGTTTCTAATTAAGCTCCAGGGGGATTAGTAGCAGTTCCAGCACAGGCAGTGTATCAGTGAGCTAGGAAAAAAAAAATACTACTGGTAATTTCCAGGTGAAGCAGAATGTCTCAGAGTGACAAATATGCTGAGGTGGGCTCAGTGAATCTTAGGGAACAGAGCTGGAGTGAACTTTCAAAGATTGTCTCATCCAGCCCTCAGGCAAGGTTGCTATGTCCAAGATGATTATGATGTATTTTAGTGTAGCCAAAATTAAAGCACTTGGTCTGTTTAGTGTGTTATAAGGAAGACCAAGAGTTGACTTTTTGAGCAGAAAACAATGGATATTAGCAGCCTCTCCAATCTAGTGAGTAAGACCTGGTGAAGATTAGTGGATATAAAGTGAATATTACATACCTTGAAAATTTAGGAATGAAAGGTAATTAATCACCAAAAGCAACTACTGAGTGAACTGCAGAAGTATCCATCCTTCAGGATTACTCATATTTTTTGAAATGTTACAAGTGCACAGCTTTATGCAGGGACAGGCAGATGAATTCCTGTGTCCAGTGTTCATTTGAATGTGATCTCATGTTTCCTTCATGATTTTCAAGGCCTAATTCTTATCCAGACTCGAGTTCTGTTGCATTAGTGATTTGCCTGAGCCTGGTATTTTGTCTTACCTCAGCTGTGTTTATAAAGTTCTTTAGATATTTTGGAATGAAATGTGCTCTGTTACTAAAGGGTTGTATTATTATTATTATTATTATTATTATTATTATTTTTGCATGTATGACAACTTGATAGTGTAAATCCTGAGATGTGTAAGTGGCTTGTTTCAACTCGCTCTGGATATGACAAGTTATTTAGCACACATGCAAGGTATTTTGTATTTTTCCTGATGGTGTTCCCAAGCAGCAAAATAACTGTCTGAAAGTGCATGGAGACACAAAATGTGGACGGATGGTAGAACTGAACAGATTTGGTTGCAATTAAAGATAAAGGCAGCCAGAGTTGAGGTTCTAAATAGCCAGATAGTCTCAAGACAACACCCACATACAAAGTCCTGGAGGTGAAGTTGGGGCCCCATCTGGATCTCCTCAGTAGACCTTTTTGATGATAGTTGGCTTTCCTCAGTCGCATTTGCTTTTCTTTTAATTTATTTATTTAATCTAGGACCAAGTGGATCACTTGCTGGCTCTGAAGATCAAAGCCTGCTCTCTGAACTCCAAGCTTTCTGCCCAGGAAAAGAAGACCATCCTGGCTGACTTAGCAAGCGAGATGCCCCAAGTGAAGCTCCTGTACATTACCCCAGAGATGGCAGCCGCCTCCTCTTTTCAGCCCACCCTGAACTCTCTGGTGTCCCGAAACCTCTTGTCCTACCTGATAATCGATGAAGCTCACTGTGTCTCCCAGTGGGGACATGATTTCCGACCTGATTACCTGCGGCTGGGCACCTTGCGCTCTCGTATACCAAATACACCGTGTGTTGCCTTGACTGCCACTGCCACCAAGCAGGTCCAGGAGGACATTGTGACAGCTCTTAAGCTAAAGCAGCCTCTTGCCACCTTTAAGACTCCATGCTTCAGAGCTAACTTGTTCTACGATGTGCAGTTCAAAGAGCTCTTGACTGATCCATATGCCAACTTGAAGGATTTCTGTCTGAAAGCACTTGAAGTGAAGAACACTACTGGGGTAGGTTTTACATTTGGGGGAAAAGGCTGAATTGAACAGAATATTCCTTACTTATTCCGTAGTCAGTATAGCCCCGATAGGCCTGTGATGGGGAAGGAAGAAGTCCCTAGAAGGGAAGTGTTTACATATGTTTTGTAGTTCTTCTGAAATAAGTAAAATGTGAAGCTGTGTTCCTTTCAAACAAAAGCAACCTCAGAAATGGGTCGCTCGAAAATAGCATGTTGAGAATAAATGAATAACATTTGTCTCTTAGTTTTTCTTCTCCTAGGCAATCAGTGTGTTTGGTTGTGTTCTTCTCTGTCTAGTGTAGAAAAATACCTGAACTGAAGCTCTTGGAGTGTTGTATTGAATTTCCTGATATAACACTAATTTCCAGAGTAACTCCCAGCAAGTCAGTCAGCATCTGCACTTTCAAAGTGGAGAGAGACTGTTTCTTGCCTTGTACACAGTGGGAGAGAACTGAGATATTTAGTCAATATTCTTTTGGCCTCTTAGGACTCATAAGGAGACGATGTCCATTTACTTCTGTGCTGCAACAATTTCATTCAGTTGTTGGGGAATCAGCTTGGAAAAAGCTGAGTCTTATGCTTCCCTGTTGTCTCTTCCACACTAATGATTACAGCTTTCCACAGCTTTGCTGATTGGCTTGGGACAGTGTGCTGGATTTTGTCTTCTGTCTGCACAGGTGTACTCTGGTTGTGGCATTGTGTACTGCAGGATGAGGGATGTGTGTGACCAGCTGGCTATTGAACTGAGCTACCGAGGAGTGAAAGCCAAGGCATATCACGCAGGTACTGGAAGCTACTTCTCTCAGTAACTGGTAGAACTGGACTGTCGTCGCCTTTAAAGTGTGGGTCAGGGCTAGCTAGACAGCAATTTTCTGCAACGTGTCTGACATTCAAGCTGACAGGTCTGTGAGGTAAGTGTGGGGCATTCCACAGAATGGCATTCCCTTCACTCCAGAATTTTCTTTTGCTGGATCTTCCATGGCCTAAATATAGTAAGTTTCTGCCCCAGGAGGATTCTGGTCTTTCCTCTCTGAAGAGGAGCATCAGCGTCAGCTGCTGATGTCTTCTGCTTGGTCTCAGGCCAGCTTAAACATAGGCAGAGAGAAGCGTGTATGTCAGTCTGTTTTTAAGAGGGAGATGGCTTGCAGTGGGAGAATGGAGGAGGAACTGAATACTTCTACTTCCCCTTTCAATCCTCTTTTTTATCTCTTTTCCCCTCCCAGGGCTCAAGGCAGCTGACAGGACTTCAATCCAGAATGAATGGATGGAGGAGAAGATCCCAGTTATTGTTGCAACCATCAGTTTTGGAATGGGAGTAGACAAAGCAAATGTCAGGTGTGTGAGGCTGGGTTTTGTGCACCACCACAAACTGAAACATGAGCAGTGGGGAGAGAAGGCCTCTGTCTCTCTGTTATCTGGCGCATCTGACTCAAATGCCTGATGCACGCTTGCTAAAATGCACAAAAGCAGAACTGGAGGTCTTCTACCTTAGAAACAGCAAAAATAAACATGTAGAGGTTTTGCAAAGAAACTAAGAAAGCACCAGAGCTCATCTGTGCTAGTCATCCTGGAAACCAATAAAATTGGAGAAATGCTTGTTCTTACCACACCCTCCAGGTTTCAACAAGACCCATCCAGACACAAACACAGCTGCCCCTTTCACTTCTCTTGATGCAATAGTTGCCTTCAAAAAGCAGCAAATGAAATTTTCACTTAAAATAGTTTGCGTATCTTCTACTAAAATAGCCAAAGCCAGTTTTTGGAGATCCCTCTTCACAAACTGCAGTGAGGAAAAACAGCAGTTCACAGATGGCAATAAGCATTCTAAAAATTATTAACTCTAATCCAAATGTTAGAAACTTTGTAAATGTTTTCAGTTGCTGTTCCTCTAGGAACTGTCACCATAATTGCTCTGTATTACCAGAATTCCTGTTACTGTTGCTGCACCACATTATAGCTGGGCTGTGTTAGTGCTGTAAGCTGAGATCATTTAGTAGGCACATAACACAGCTGCAGCTCACACTGCACCCCATAAGGACCTGATCTCCTGTGCGCTAAAATCCACATGAAGCAATTGCTTTGAATGCCATGGGAGAGGAAAAGGACATCACTGAGGCGATAACATCAGTTAACAGCTGTGCCGTCTTTCTGTCTCTGTCATTATGCTGACAGATAACACGTTCCCATAGCAATGACAGACTATTTCACTGCTTAACTCAGGTTACCCATCAGTGAAATGAGAAGTCTTCCACTATAGCAGCATGAATTATGGTGACCTGCTGAAAGTCTCTGTTCTACTCAGGACAGTGGTCATTGAAACAGCAAAGAGTAGCTGAAATGCATGAGGCTGAAGGAAAATGAAATATAGCTGAAACATCTTTGTAACCTAGATAGTTTCCAAGGAATGAAGTTAAAGTGACTCTTTACAAGCAATTTTTTTAATAATTAAAAGTCTGTTTGACCCTGGCAACAAGACACTGCTGCTTAGCCTTGACTGTACACTGGTGGAACTTTAAGCTCTTATTCATGCATATGTTTTCAAGTATAAGATCAGGTCTGACAAGTTCTGGAGGTAACTTACCAGGGTGAAGGGGAAACAGAGGTGTTGTCTCTTGTTTGATAGAATCAGATCCTCTCTACTGCTAATGCAGCTTTGCTTGAGTTTATTAATTCCTTCAGTAAGCCCCTCAATGGGGAAGAAATGTCTAGGGCCATGCTGCCTCCAGACTTGCCTGTTCCTGGAATGTTCATCTTTGGAGAAACACGTTTGCTTGATTTTGCCATTTAATTTTTTTGTCACACCTGTCTGTAGAATACCTGCCTCTGGTACATGGTGGCTTGCAGAGATTAAAAAGGACTAGCTTTGGGGCAGTCTGGTATTTAAAATATTGGCAGCATCACTGGACTGTAAAATGCTGAGATCTCTCAATACAGGTTTGGGCTGAACTGCTGAATATTCAAGTATGAGCAGGTTTAAAATAGTCTTGCAGTGCTGCGTTCAAAACTTTCCTTGAGAGATTGTTTATCATTCAGTAATGATTCATAGTCATATTTGCTGACTGGGAAGGATGCCTTCATCTACAAGGGACCTTGGTGACAGAGAATTTCCCATGCAGACTTTGTTGGCAAAGAATTTTCTTTTTAAAATCAAATATTTCAAGTTGTGTTCTATAATGTTCAAATTGTGTTCAACAGAATAAATAGGGCTTTTAATGAGTGCTTTATTTTATGGCAAAATATTCCAAACCCCTTAGCTTATTCTCATCCTTCAGAACTGTACAGCTGTATGCATGTTTGGAATATGCACATGTCCATTCTCTTCCATTCATTTTGAGTGACATCCTGCTTGCATGTTGTTCACATGTACTGTATTTTGGTATAGCTTTGCTGCCTTCCTGTGTGCCTCAAGTGTTAAGCAGTAGTTAATGTCTACATTCAGAATCCTTTGCTCTATTAAGTTCTCTGTCTTTCATACTTTGGCCGCCTGCTTTTTACTCTATTTGAAATTGTGTATGCAACGATCTGGGAAAACTGCATTCATGTGTTTCTTGTTGTCTTACTGCATGCAGATTTGTTGCCCACTGGAATATTGCCAAGTCAATGGCTGGATATTACCAAGAATCTGGCAGAGCTGGGAGAGATGGGAAGCCATCCTGCTGCCGCCTCTATTACTCTAGGAATGACCGAGATCAAGTCAGCTTCTTGATCAAGAAAGAGCTCTCTAAAATCCAGGTAGGATCTGCAGAATAGTATCCACCAGCCTACATATGCTGGCTTTGCTCAGATCTGGTTTGCCTCTTGCCTGTAGTTATATCTAAATATGCAAAGATGAAATGATTATTTTCTGGAGCTGTAGGTGTAGCTGTTGGGTCTGGAGCTGTCTGTAGCCTTGTTTCAAGGTATAGCAGAAGAAAGCAAAGCAAGGAGGGAAGGGGCTGCCAGACGCAGCTCCAGCCCTATTGGAGAAGCATGGGTGAGCAGAAACACGGAGCAGAGAAAGGGTGGTGTCTGTATCTGAGTTGCATTGCTCAACATGGATAGATTTGGGTGTCACTAGAGATGTTACATCTGTTTGTATTTGAAGTGAAGACTAGAGTTATCATCCCTCTGTAATTCCAGGAAAAAAAAGGCACCTTGAAAGAGTCTGACAAAGCTGTGATGACAGCCTTTGATGCCATAGTCAACTTCTGCGAGGAGCTGGGGTAAGTGCATTTCTTTCAAACACTGTTTAATTTTGGGAAAACAATGTCCTTTCCCTCCAAGGCACTGTTACGGCTGAGATCTTTCTGTAACTGCATGACCAGGACAAAAGTGAACGAATCACCTGATACTCTTTGTCTTGACTGAGGAAAGTGTCACTTAAACATCTCTTACTCACTCCTACCTCTAAGTTAACTGAGATACTGGTCTCAGAGTCTGATAAGTAATATGCTGACATTAAACTATGATTCCTCTGGCTATGAATTTAATGTGTTTTATCTATGGTGGATTGACTTAGTTGCAGTTGCTTCTGTTTTGACTCTTTCCTCCTTTGCCATGTCTCCTCTAAGGAGACAGACAGGCTAAAGACCATCACCGTAGGGTAGAAGCATTTAGCTTTAACGTTTCTCTAAATCTCAGGGTCTCCATTCTGCAAAATACTAGGTATTCTTGGTTTTCATTGACCTCAAAAGGAGCTGATGGTGCTTAGAACCTTTCAGAAACAGGCTCAAATTATGGATATGCCCAATCTAAATGCAGACTAGCATCTGTAGTATGTTATTCAGATTTAGTTCATGATTTGTAAGCTGTAATTGTACCGATTGCTAGGTTATGCTGGATGAGACATCAAAGCTATAATTTTGCCAGTAACAGACTAGTGTGTGTTCACTAAGTGAAAACAGTCAACACTAGTCAGTCATCTTGCTTTCAGGTTTGTGTTTAGTTTCATCCTTCATAGCAGCATCTAAGGCAACTTTTTCAGGGTGGACGTGGCTTTTTTTTTTTTTTTTTTTCCCCGATGCCTCAGTGAGCATATTCTCTTTCTGGTCATATTTGGGAAACAAATCCTGTTTTTACAGGGTTGTTCTGTAAAAGTCTTACTAGTGCCGATGTATGGCACAATATTGAGTAGTGCTGGGGTATCTGAAGCAAGGCATTTTTGTCCAAAGATAAGGCAATTTGTGGAAGTAGTTGTTAGGATGCTTCCTGCTATAAGAGTTTGATCCACTTAGTTAAAATCTAAGCAGCTCTGCTCCTCCTGTTGTTTGTCACCTACTCACAGCAAGAATGGCCAGATGGCTGCTTGTCTGGGTCTTGCATAATGTGAGAGGTATATGTGTCTATTGGGTTAGATGCTGCTCTTGGAAATGTTTTAATATCTGTTTTTCCCGAGCCCTTTCACAGGTTGTCAATAAAGTTAGTTGAGGCAGTGTTGTCTTGGAATAGACCCTCATGCTGTGAGAACTGTGTTGGCTAACCTTACATAAACTAGAAGTAGTTACAGGACACACCAGGATGGTATCCTAGTGAGGGCATATGTTTGGAGCTGTGTAACCATCTTGCAGCGTCTCATTTTCTATATACTAAGAAACATTGACTACTACTAGAAGTGAGGAACTTGACTAAAAATAGGCTGCAGTAGTGAGGCAGTGACAAGAAAGGGCAGAGAGAAAACCGGTTCTCCTTTGCTCAGGTTAATAGAGGAGGAAATAGTATTTCACTGAGTATTTAAAGAGAAAAATTCCTGCTTCTTCCCATGCTGCTGTGAGGGAAGCTCACTGACCTAATTAAACTCAAATGCTTGCCCATTTTCTTCCCTCTCCCAGCCTGGAGAGAAACCTTCTTGCTACCTTCTAACATGCCACAATTCATCCCAGCATAGCGTATTGCAGAAATGTTGTCTGGATTTGCCTCTTTCATGTTCTAATTGTACAGGAGACTAAGATGCTCTTTAGACTTAAAAGTCTGATCTTGCAAGATTCTAAATAAGAACAAATAAAGACAGACTTGTATTCCGATAGGCAAGTTTTTGCACAGTATATTTAGGCTATTGTCTGAGCATGACAGGAGAATAATTGTATGAGCTGCTTTTGGAGAACAGACATTCAGACAGAAAGGTCAAGTTGAGCTTTTGCTGGTGAGTCTCCTGTTGCCTACTTGTGAGGCAGAAGAAAACATGGAACTGCAGCAGTTGAAGGCATCTTCATCAATGTTAGCTGATGGCTGACCACTTATCTCTGCCCTGTGGTTTTGCTTGAAAGATGGAAGTCAGGCAGAGACTCTGGTATTTGGCTAGTCATGCAGTTCCTGAGTGACTGCTGTATGTATTGCATTTGCTGTGGATTTGCAGAACAACCTGCTAGCACTAGTATATGGCTTTCAATACAGGAAAGCTGCACGGGGAGAAATAACCATCCAGAGACAGAAGATGAGGAAGCTTTCTGTGAACAACACGGTCTGATTGTATCTGTGCTGATTCTCGCCTGGCTGCAAGGCTCTGAGTACTGCACTCGGCCTCACTAGTTACGCACGGCTCCGCTTGTGCTTTGGAGGTGAGCAGCACCCAAAGATGGCAGCAAGTAAGAGGAGAGCAACGAAGGTGAGACAGAAGGCACCGATCACCACTAATCCCCCAAGAGCCCAGTCACTTGTTACAATCCGTCTCTTCAGGTCTTCCAGAACTGAGGACGCCTCTTGTACTGATGACATACTGGCTTCCACCCTGCCAGAGTTAGACAAGAACAGCATCAGATGTTGATGTATTCTCTCCGTACCCTGAGCAGAAACAGCCACTGTCCCTAAACAAATATATGCACGCATCCTTTGTGCCTGCAGGCCTCCCTTTCCAAAAGGTAGGGTCACTCTTCACAGAATCTGGAGCATAAACCAGAAGGAGGATAGCTGAGGCCTTCTTAGCAGGCAGATATACAGAGGAGTAAAGCAAAAATCTTCCAGCCTTCCAAGATTTTAGTAGCTGAAATTTTAGTTATAGCTCATCAATATTTTTAACAATTGAGTGTGTCTCCCAGGAAGTTCAGCCTGAACCTTTCATCTAGGAACTGCACAGGCTACACATGAAAGGCAGGTATTCAATGGGAGAACCTGGTTTGATACTCATGGAAAGATCTCTAAAAATGAAAGTAGAGCACTCTTGTGAATTCTTAAGTCCAGTAATAATTTAAACTGGGATCTCAGTGGGTTCTACATACTTGCTCTTTCAGTGATACTTTTCATAACGACCCAGCTGACAGCTTTCTCAAGAATATCCAGCATCTCTTTGCAAGCCTCTTGTGGTTTTACTAAAACTTCCTTGCTAGCTGCTTCTCAAATTAAAGGAAAGATAAGTTATTTCTCACACTCTTACTCAAATATTACTGTACAGGCCTAATACAGGAAGAGACATTCATTATTTCAAAATATATAGGCCTGATTTGTTGCCTCTTATGTCTACATCCTTGATATCATATGAAAGGAGAGGATTAGCTATGTAAAGTTTGTTTCATCCTCACGAAGTCACCTTTTACTAGGAGTACAAGCTCACACTTCAGTTTCCTGAAGCTTTTATTTATTTCTAAGAAGCCAAAATATGCAGTTAATGCTTTGGTTTTGGGAATGATGGCATATTACCTTGCCTAGTCATTAACCAACAGGCATACAGGACACAGAGGCTGTTCTTGATAAATCCCGTTTCCTTTAAAAAGGAGGTAATCTAGACAGAAAAGCCTCAATATTAGCCCTACAAACCCAAAGGCAGAAACAATGTGTGACTATACACCTCAGAAAGTTCCTCTCTCTCTGACTACAGTTAGCCTCCTGAAATAGGAGAGTTGTGTACAGTCTTATAAATACCTGAGGCGGCTGTGTTTGTAGTGTGCTTCTTCTAGTGCCTCTTCCGCACCCACTCCAGGAGATCTTGGCCTGTAGTGAGGACCCATTTACTGCACCCAGAGACTAGCAGAATAAGTGTGGAAATTACCTGTTTGTACTGCAGTAAATGATTAACAGCTGGCTTTCTTGCAAAGGTGTGGCTAATGTAATCAAAGCCCTTGAGCCTACTTAAAAAGGCTTAATTACCTGTGATTTAAACATTTCTTCTTCATGCCTGTATCCATGCATGCATCCATCTATTCCAGCCAAACCTCTCTAGTGCCTGTAAAGGTTTGCTGTGTCCCCTAAATGGGGGATATTGCAGCTTGTGGTGGAGAGAAGAGGGCTTTGTTCCCTGGCTTCTGGCTGTATCTGAACTGTGAGCTCGGTTAAGGGATTGGCATTTCTAACATGAAACTGTGAACAAGACTGCCCTCTAGTCCAAACATCATCATGACCATTTAAGAAGGTAAATTCATTACAGAGCCTTGCACTGCTGTTAGTAGTAATAAAATTGACTCACTGTTGCTTTCTTAACTGAGGAAGATCAAAGGGAAAGTGCTGCAAATATATACCTCTCTCCAGGAGCTTTTTGTATGGGTCGGGGGAGGAGAGTGTGATGCACGTGCGTAAAAGAAAACTTTTGTCACAAGCTAAGCAGATCACTTTGAAACCAGAAGGATGATGTTACTGGGTAGAAGATATTACATAAAACTTTATATGCTTCTGCTGGAGAGGCTGGCCTCAAGGCTTGCTGTGCGTTTCTCGTGGAAAAAAGTATTTCACTAGTTGTATTGTCATACTGAAGTAACTGTATCTCCAGGCAGTTACATACAGGCTCACTACGGCTTTTACAGTGTGTACAGAAATTGCTATGTTTGAATAAGTTTTACCTTAGTCTGTGCTCCTCTGCATCTTTCCCTCCTTTTTGAAACAGAGAAGATGCAGTCTCACTAGTGCTTGGGATGTTCCAGGTCCCTTTATGTGGATAATAGGTGAAGCCAAAAAGACCTAAGGCTTGTGTGAGTGGTGTGCAGGGACTCAGGCTGTCTTGCGTTTTTTCCAGTCAACAGAAGCTGAAGAACTGCAGTAAATTAAATGGAGATTTGCTGGGCATATTTCAGGCCAGCCTGATTTTTTGCATGCAAGAAGCTGGCAGACCCCAATGCAGCCAAACGCTTATGTGTATGCATCAAGTATATGAATAGTCCTACCAAGTATAACAATATGAAATGCTAAGTAGAGTATCAGTAAGGTCAAGGCAAGTGTGTAGAAACCAGCCTAGGGAACCTCTACTCTGCAGAGTCACGTGCTTGATGGCTGCTCCTCTGCTCCACAAAGGCACCTGCATTCTTCAGAGATTTGCTTGATTTTCTCCCCTTCTCTTTTCTAACTATGCTGTGTTTATTTTCTGCTTCTAATTCAGTAACTAACAGTGGCGGAGATAAGAGAGGAACCATTTCCTCTGTCCCCCTGCCTGATGTCTGTCACTGGTTTAACTTGTGGCATGACCCGTAAGCAAGTATTTGTGGCTTTTCATGTTCGGAGAAGGCCTGGGAGCTCTGAGCTCATTCCTAGTGACAGCAGCTTGTCAAGCATTGATGCATTTCCAACCCACAGAACTTCCTTCTGACTTTGTTAACACAGACCCATTCCATGCTGCTGAAACATTTCTCAGTGGGATCCTGTTAATTCCTGTAGCTGGCACTGTCTAGAACAAGCTAGGGAAGAAAGTAAGCTCTGTTCTTTCACAGTTCTCGTGATTTAATTAAGAAACAAAAAGGTCTGTTACATTGAGCCCATCTCCTGCAAAAGGGGGTTCCGAGACATTCTGTCACCTGTCTATAAATGAGAAAAGCAACGTGTCTGACGGAGAGGTTATAGCGTGATGCATCTATGAATGTTGATTAGAATAAATTGATGACACACTTGAGCTTATTCTACTTTATTTGTTGAGAGTGAAAGCTCTGGGATGGCATAATAAAGGCCAGTGCTTTGTTAGCCTGTGCACCCAGTAGCTCTGGGGATCTTCATTTTATTGGCATTTGTCAAGTTAGGGCTCAGATCTGTGCTGTCTTAAGAACATCCTCATCATCTGGAAACATTTTCTTTAATTTGGAAGTGATGTTGGCTTTAGGAGATTTTTTTTCCTTAATTTTTGAACTGTCCTCTGTATTTCTGGCTGCAGATTTAGACCAATGTGCAGTTGTAGAAAAGTGCAAAATACCTACATATAGTTTCTTTGAAAAAATTAAAGAGCAATGTATACATGAGAAGTTACTGATGCAGTGTTCATTTTACTAATCCAGGCACAGGCAGCAGAAAGAAGAGGTTTCTTTACAAAGTTGTCTGAAGTGTGAAGAGTATTTAAAAGCTCATTACTTAAAAACTTGATGATTCTATTCTCTCTAGCTGGATGCTAGCTCTGGAATATACATGTGTAATCTCTTTGACTATTTTAGGCTTAGCAATCTGAACACAAGGGTAGAAGATAGTTTATCTACATGCATGTAGATGACTGGTTGAAGATGACTGATTTCATGTTGTAGCGTAACTTCTGGGCTGAAAAAATGCCAGTGGCTTACAGAATAGGTGCAATATGATATTCTTCCATTTCTCTGTCCCAGTTATGGAAGTCATTCCCTGTGCTGTAGCCTTGTATATATATAAATTCCTTTCTGAAGTTCACTAAAATACAAAGCAAACATACACAGTGACTGCAGCATGGAAAAGGGATTTATTTGCACTTGTTAACTTCAGCTGTGCAGCCCACTCTTGGCTCTGCTTTGTCACAACGCCAACTGTCAGCTGCTGCATATATACCCTGAAGTGACACTCACCATACTGTATGTCACTTCTGTGAAATACCTTGATGTCTGTGAATAAACACACATTAAGCATAATGCTTATGTCCACTAAAATAAACTGCACCCAGTGCAGGGAGTCAGGCACACAGGTCCCTCGAGTGAGGATGTAGATTTGTGCATCCCCTGCGACTCCCATGCTCTATGAGGAGCATTCACCTGCAATATGAATAAAGAGCAGAACTCTTGAAGGATCTGAATACCATGTAGAGGATGGGTGATAGAGAGCATGTTTAGTAGTAGAGTGATCAAATTAAACTGTAACATTTGTGAGTTTTCCCCTTTTGACTTCATCTTTCTGATTACAGTTGATATTGCACATGAACTAATTGTTCTCTTTGGCAATTTCACGTCCTTGTAACACTGAGGAAAAGAAGTAGGGAGCCTTTGTAACCAACTGCACTCAGAGCCTCAGCTGGCATGTCAAGCTCAGAAGGTCCACAATTTGCTGCGTTTTCAGCAGACATCTCACCTAAATGTCTGTGCTTTGTTGTGCCTGGCTTTTGAGAGATTAGGTCTGGGCTTCATCCAAGATGTGCTGAACACATGCACCTCCCAGTGATGTTAGTGGGTTTTGCTAGTGCCCAGCATCATCCTTCGGATTAGTCACTTGTGAAGAAGGTAGGGGCTGCTAAGCCATGTGCCAGTTTACATGTTCTCTCCTTTGGTTTGTGGGCCCATGGTCACAAAGGGAATCCTTGGCTGGCCCAGCTGTAGAGTTGTCACTGGGAAAGTGTGACTGCTGTCTTGGTAGCATGTGTCCGTGCACCCCTCCTACACCCCAGCTGAGGGAGACAGTGATGGCAAAGTAGTGTTACCTTTGTGGTCACACCATGGAGCCCAGCAGAAAGAATGAAATCCAGGCTGTGATTTCTGGTCCTCTGAGTCATGTTCATTAATGTTGTTATTGCCATATTCAATGAGTTAGTGTAGACAGTCATTCCCATGTGACTGAATCATGATGTCCATGCATGTCCTTGGTAGTAGGTCATGTCATCTCTTGCTACACCTCATGGATGGGCAATTGGGCGCACCTGGATCTTCCTACGTCTGTGGTCAGGATGTCCATTGCAGCTACAGCAGCTGTAGCAGCAGCAGCTGCAGGCAATGATCATCATCACCAGAACAGTAACTGGAAAGAAAAGGAAAGGATATTGATTCCTGACCTAAGGAGAATCATTGGAGAATTATCCTATATCTCCTCTGAGTTGTTTGATGAACAGCAGAAATAAATCAGCAAGAAGCCAGGCTTTGTTTTGCCCTGTGTCCCTTACCTTCTTCCTTCCAGGTTCCTCCCCCTCTTGTAGTAGTTATCCGTGTAGCTGGACAAATGTCAGCACATGTCAGGTCTTAGTAGGAGACATAGGTGTGTTGGTTGGCTTGCTAGTGTCTCCACTGATTGGCCAGCTGGCTGCTTGTAATGGTTAAGAAGATAGTTATACTGAATTCCCCGATGTGGGGCACTGGTTTGAATCTTTCCCCTCTACTCATATGTCTCCTTTCATGGATATTTGGAAGGGATCAAAAGATATAAGTTCCTGTTGCTTTGTCAGACTTGGCTGAAATCAGCCAAAAGGTTTGAAGATTCAGGACAGGCAGATAGGGCAGGCCCAGTGAAGAAAAGTTTAGGCAAGTAATTTTAGATTTGTTTCCAGTGGTAAGTAAATAAATCAAGGAAATGGCAGAGGAAAATTCTTCTGCAACTGTAAAGAACCAATTACAGTGACTGTTGCATTTTTTTCTGGGCAAGTGGAAAAGTGTCCATATGAGATATTGTGTACATTTATCTGTAGGTAATACAATAACAATAAAAATATAGAATTTTAATATTTATATATTTTGGATTGAAACATTGCTTTCCAGACTGTGGGCCCAGGGTTCACCCATCATGCACACAAAGCTCCTGTCGTCATTACTGAATATTTGATGATCATAAGAGCTATGTACCAAGCCATGTGGGTGCGTAACTTTACCTGCCTTATGCAGCTGTTGTTGCTGGGATGAAGCCCAACAACTAGGTAGAGCTGTGTATCTGGAATGGATGGAGATTGAAGTCATCCCTTAGTTGCATCAGAGGGATTTGATTAGTCAAACTGGTGTTTCTGTGGCAGTTCTATTTCTGAAAAGTGGGTGCAGTGTGTCCTTTAATGATGATAGATATTAGTGACTGGGTTGGCTTTATTTTTTCTTCCATATTTAGCTTGAGAAAATAGATACTTTGAGCATAGGGTTTTGCTGTCTAAAGCAGTGAGCTAACCTGTTGGTATTCTATATTGGCTATAATGGTCAGGGTTGGGAGGGATAACTTAGTTTATCTGGAAGAGAAAAGGGTGACATGTTTAATCTTTCAAACTGTGTAAGAGCACGTGCATGTGCACGTGTGTGTGTCTGTGTTCCTTAAAAGTCCGCGGATGAGTTGCCAGGTAACGTGACCTGAGGGGAACCAGCTGTAGCTATGAAAAAAAACCAAAAAAAAAAAAAGTAGGTGTGCCTGTTTCTGAATTCCAGCCTGGGGAGAGGCGTCTAAGGTGGATGCACACCCTTCCTTTTGGCGCATTGTCCCTCTTGGCTCGGGGAGCGCCTGCCTTCCTTCCTCCGTGTTTGCGCATTGTTTAAACAAACTTCACCCCCCGCCCGAGCAGATCTTTGTTTTTACTTCCACGTCATCCCCACATGGCAGCAGGAGGGGTCTTGCCATAACCAGAGGCGAATAAATACACTCATGTGAAGCATACTGCTTCCGCTGAAGTAGGCACAGATACGACGTTTGGAGTCCTCCACCTGAGTGTTGTTGCATGGCGGTGACATTTCTCACAAACTATCTCCTCTGCCTCAGAACATTGCAGCAACCTGGGGTTGGTTAAGTATTACTGTTTAACCTTATATTTGAATAGAGGAGTTATACTGCTGCCTCTTATATTCTACATGTATGCAGAGATGCACAATGAACATTAAAACTGACTTAGAAATTAAACTGGGCTTCAGAGCACGTTCTGGAAAACAGCTGCTGAGCACACAACCTATCAACAGAGACCGAGAGCAAGCGGCCCCTGCGAAAGGGAAGAGACGTTCTGACCCCCCTCTGCCTCCACCGACAAACTCACCAATGAACAGAAGAATCACACAGAAGGACACAATCTCCACAGGGTCAGCCTTGGGCAGCTTCTGGAGCTTAAGGAGGAGTTTCTCACCAATGCCTTGTATTTCCTTCAGAAAGCCTGCAGAAGACATTCTGGCTCAACCGCTTCAGGCTTTCTGCTGTAGAACGAAACAAATGGAGAGAGAATAAAGCTTTTCACGGACTGAGGCGAGGAAGCTGCCAGCCTTCTTATAGAGCTCACTGAGGATCACAAGTAAAACAAGTTTATCTGGTCTCAGTCCTTGCTCCCAGTAGCTAAGGTGGAGGACTATTAACTGTCTACATGTTCTAGCACTGTTTGCATTTCAAAATCTGGCTTTGAGGGTTGTTTTGACAGTTGTACTGTTACGCAAAGGCAAAAACATGGTATTTCTTCTAAAAGTACACCTATGTCAGCAAGCATGGAGTTAAAACTGGACAGTGGCTGCCCTTGGCTTTCCCCCAGTGAAAATAATTGATTCTTTTTTTCAATTGTGCTTCAGTTGTCTTCCAGAAAGCTACGCAATTCAAACTCAAATTGTGTTCCAAATACAGTATTCTGGTAGTCCATAGGTTTCACTTGTTTTCTACGGAGTAACATACAGTAGATACCTTCAAAGACTCAGTGGTTCCAGCTACGGAAAGCCCTTTCAAAAAAAATAAGGTGCTTTCTTCAGCACCTTTTTATAATACCATTAAACTCTGGCTTTATCAACCAGTCTTACTGAATGGAGATACTAAAAGCTAAAGTCTGTGTCTACTGGGGGACAGCTGGATGATTTTCCAATTTTACACATGACTTTTGTATGCTAAACTAAGTGTAGCTTTTTTACTTTCTTTTTTTTCTTTTTTTTTTATTCACACTCTGTTCTAACGGAGTATTACGTAAATTGAGCTATGGATGTCCATCCATCACTGCTGGTGATAAGCAAAGCAAAAGGCGCCGAGTCTATCAGGACCTTGTAGAGATAGTATTTCCTGCCCTGCTCAGTAATCTTACACTCCATTTCTTCTCAGAAAGAATGATGATCGGGAACTATTGCTAATTGATATTATTAGTCTAGTCAAAGATAGATATCTCAGTTTTGCCACCAATATTTGCTGTTCTCACCCCCCATAAACAAAATTTTGCAAGGTGTTGCAATGAATAAGCTTCCAGGAAAGCTACAGAAGTTAAAATTTAACTTCAGTCAGTAAGTGGAATAGAAGATTGTTGTGAAATATGCATAGTCTTGCCTAAAACAAGCTTTTGGACATGCAGATGGATAAAGGCTCTTATGTCATTAAATTTCCTAGCTTGTGCATGTTGTAATAGTCAACACAGTTTAATGGGACTTAAACATTGCAATTTAATTTGCTCTTTTTGGTGATAACACAAAGGCAAAAGACCTAGATAGTGCTTCTCAGAATAAGCCAGCTAGTTCACTAGTGCACATCTGGTTTGGTTATTCAAACAAATGGATGCTTGGAGTTCAGTTTTTCTAAACACACTGAAGACTGAGAGAGACCTTGGCTGTTTCTTTGCATGCTGGGCTTTAATACTACAGTGCCAAGTAAAATTACATTTTGTATGTTTATGCAATGCAAAAAGGGTTTTCTTTGTTCTTTTAAACCCAAGCTAAGGAATAAAAATCGGAACCAGCTGGCTTCTTAGGAATGAGGGTGGATGGAAAAGCTAGCCCCTCAGAAAAATCTCTGTGCAACTTAGGAGGGAGGCACAGCTGTGGCCTTTTGCCCTGAAAAGGTCACTTTTGAGACTAGAGTTAAACAGTTCTTTCCAGATGATTGCCACACCCCAAGCAAACTGCTCCAGAAATGGCTGCTCTTTGCTTTGCACAGTGCTGTAGGACTTTGTGTCAGCAAGTTTCCAGCTCTGTTTCCTGGCAGTACAGGCAGAGGTGAAGTGATTTGTGTTTTTTTTGCTCTTGGCTCTGAAAGAAAACCTTAAATATATATATATTTCTGACTATACCATTCCAAAAACGTTTCTTCCCCTTGGGGGTATTTCTGCTTGCCTAGTAGCTCCCCTAGAAAGGAGCCTGCTCTAACGTTTCATGCCATGCTTTAGGCTGCATCAGGAGCAGGAAGTTTTAAGAACTAGACTTCTGAGGTTGGGTGTAAAATGTAAAATTACTGATCAGACTTGTATAACTCCATGTAGATTAACAGAGTGCCTAGTCTAAAACGATAGCAACTTGTCTTGATTCTCTCTTCTCAGTAATGGATGTTCCTCTGCCCATGGTGCCTTATCTGGCTCAAGGAATGTTGCTTGTTTACCTTGGTTTGAACTTCTTCAGGGAGAAAGTTTGAACTGCAGTTGCTGGTGCAGGGTCCAGCAGGCCCATGAGGGACCAAATGCTTTCCCACCTGCCCGCGCTTCTGACTGCATGCTGGTTCCGCGGGCTTGCGCTGCTTGTTGAGTGCAGCAAAAGGATGGTGAATAAATCACTTCTCCTCAAAAAAAAAAAAAAAAAAAAAAAAGTATAAGACCCCAGGAAAGCTATTTGCATTCGTGGACTTTCGTATCTTCCAGTCCATTTGTGACTAAAGCTTTTGCTCAGAACTAGTTTTGATCATGATGTTGTTGTCATGAATTTCAGCAGAGCCAAGATCTTACCCTAAAGATTAGCATGAGGGTAAGGCTGGTACTGACTGTGCGACTTGTGCAGATGCATGAGACAGCTTGTTTATCTCCCTCATCTACAACACAACAGTGATGATATTACTTACAAATTTCACAGTGGAGTCCCAAGAAATCTTCTTTCTCATTATACTACGTTCAAGTAAGCTCCCAGTTGCCAACAGTAGTAGATACTTGGTGATGCAGGAGATCTGGATGAAGCAGTAGCTATAATGATTATTATTAAAATAGGAACTTCTTAAAATGATTTGAAACTTAGGGCTGTAGGCCTTAGCTGGCAGTTTATTTTCTAAGACTGGACTGCTGTTCTAGAGCCTTAGAACAGCCCCCCGAGTTCTGTTGTAAACTCTGCGGCCCGCAGCTCCTGTGCGGTTTGAAGCTGTCAGGGCAGCAAAGGCGATGGAACTCGTCAGGCGTTGTCAGACTCATGTCATTAACTTGCCATACTGCAGCTAGAGATAAAACGAAGTGAAAATAGGGTGAAGGGAGGCAAGAGGACAAATTTGCGGAGAAAATAAAGTGACACAGCGCCGGTGCCTTGTGGCAGGCGGTTTGGAAGTTCCTGCTGGGGTGCTGTGGCAGTCTGAAATTCGTGGTTGCAGTTGTTCTCTCTTGTGGCTGTTCTTTAAAAACATCTCAACCACCCAGTGTTGCCAGTGAGGCTAGATCATAAAAACATCTCTGCTCCCCTCCATGTTGCGGGGCCAGGCAGGGGGGAAAATAAAACAAATCTTTTAATCTGAGTTTATTTCTTTTTGAAAAATAAGGCAGAATTTGCCATGTGCCATTAGTTGTTAGCCTTGCTTGAAAAGAGAGTGTGGTAGTAATGCAGGGGGACGTGTGTGGTCTGCAGGTGTGCTGCTCAGCTGCAAGAATTAGATTATCATTTAAAACCAAAGACACATGTCTTACATTCAGGGCACTTGTAGAGTTAGATTTCCAGAAAGTGCTAATACTTGTTTTTAATGCATATTCATCCCACTGTGCCTGCTGAATAAAGCTGTGAAAATTGCCATAATAGCACTGAGATTATACTTCTGATCAGTTTTAATGGACTTAAGCCATACTGAGGCGCTCAGAGGCATTGGTTGCTCAGCCCATCTGAGAATTAAGCCATTTATTAAAATGCCTCATTCTAGATACCCAAGACAAAAGCTTTGGTCAGGGTGTCTTGGCACTGCAAATCAATTGTGCGTGGTGTGCTTCAACTAAGAAAAGAGCTTTGGGATGACTACAGAACTTGGGTCCCACATCCCTCTATCTGCCTTAAGCCAGTCAAATTGCTATCAATATTTTGGAACCAGTGAACATTACAGTTTTTTGTCTGTTTTTGGTTTGGAAAGACACACATTCTTTCTGTGTGTCTATGCAGGTGCATCAAAGAACTGTAGGGAGTGGGTGAGCTTAAATTTACTGCTGAGGAATGAGACGCTTGTTTAGTCATAACCATGGTGGCATTTCAGCATAACAAACATGAATTTCAGTTTGTGGTTAAGCCTCAAGACTGGACGTTAGGAACGGCAGGCCCTGTGCTAGGCCTGCCACCAACTTGGAGGTTGCGTGACTTCGGGTAGGTCATCCCATCCCCCTGCTGTGTGACTTCATCTCTGTGGAGCAGCAGGATATGTAATCACCATCAGAGGTTCAGTTTGCTTATTGTTGTATGTCCAAGTCCCAAAATGATCTGAGGAGTTTAGATAGAAAGTCAGTCAGTCCCTGGTTTTGTTACAGTTACAAAATGAAATGACCTTTGCTTGCTGACTGCTCGTTAGGCTTCAGTCACGGAGCTCGTTTAGGATGGAAGTAGACGAAAGCATGGCTTCCACTCTTGGTTGCTGCTAATGCAGTCATGCCCCATACGATTTTATTTCTCGTGATGTGACCTCCTGATTCATTGGTTTTATTGTACTCCCCCCAAGAAGCTTTGCTTTCATGGGTTTGCTGCTACTGTAATCTAAAACGGGAGATGACGATGGAGAGGGGAATCTGTTGCTAGTGGCCTGAAGCTGCCAACACCTGTAGTCCGAATGCAGCGAGTCCCTGTGAAGGTGAATTTGATGTCCTCCACAGTGCCCATTCCCCATGTCAGCAGTACTCCAGAGACTGTATGAAGCTGAGCCTCCCTGATGTGCCTGTGAACATCCTCAGGTGCCGGGGCAACATCCTCACTGCAGAGCTGCTTTTTTTTCCCCCAGAATTCTGGTTGTGAAGAAGCAAATAGTTTGTGTTGCTTTCACTCAGACAAGTCAAATAAGTTGATTGGAATTGGACTGATGCAGGGATGGGAAGCATCTATGGACTGTGGTAGCTGATTTGGTAGGAAATCTCGTAAGGTTGTCCGAGCCCTCACAGAAGGAGGGTCCTGAACAGCTGAAGGGGAGGGAATGTTTTTTATTTTGATCTAAGATTTTAAAACAAGTTGTGACCATAGTTCTTAAGCATATGAAGGCCCTGAGTCTTGGCCAGTTCCTAAGTCTACCAACTTTGTTCTTCGTTCCTGAAACGTGCTCCTGATTTCAGATCGATAAGGTCTGCAGTGCTTCCTGTCCTAAAACAGTCTTGGGCTGCGAGGTGTTGTTACAGGGTAGATGCATTTTGGCAACAGATGTAATAATCCCTGTTTGATTGTTTATTGTTCTGAGTCTGTAACGTGCTTCTGAGATGAAAAGAGCTATAGAAATGTAGCGTTATTATCGGTGCAGGGTTTTTCCCTTGTCATTGTTAACGCAGTGGTTGCTGGCATGACTGTAGTTGACCAGCCACATGAATCTTAACTGCGGTTCACAGGCAAGCCCTTTTTCCTAAAACAGGAGCGAATGGAGCCAGACAGACCTGTAATTATTCCCCAGCAGATGAAAATAGTTCCCAGTATCAAGAGAATTCATTTTTAACAGCACACACCACACACCCAAACTGGTAAACTGCAGTTGAATGTCAGGGGAGAAAAGCTTTGACCTTGTCAGCTGACTTGGAAAAGAAGGCTACAAATACTTTCAAATGATAAAGCAGCCCTGACTGGTTAGCCATTTGGCTGAAACACCCTATCATCTCTACTGGTCACTATTTGGAGATTGGTTTTGAGGTAGCAGTGTAAATGTCTCTTTCCTCCTCTACAACCTAGTATTAGACTAATATAAAAAGGTACTGAACGCCCTGCAATAGCGGGTTGAGAAGCTGAGGCACCTATCAGGGAACTGAGCTTAGAGTCCCTGCATCTCTACAGAACCCATTGGCTTTCTCCACTCCATCTCACAGGCAAGTCCACAAAACCCCAGGAGCCAACTCCTTATTGCTAGTCCCGTTTTTAAGAAGTGGGGAAACCAAGGCACAGAGCCATGGTGTGTTATCCAGTGAAAGGAAAAGGTCAATTTTAAAAATAAATCTGTAGCTGTTCTACAAGTGAACTTTTTTTAGGTCCAAGCATTGCTGATGCTTGAATTCAGCCTGAAAGTCTATTCTAACATTAGCAAAATAACCATTTCCCAGCAAACTGACAGAGAAATAACTGTGTGCCTATTTAAGCTTTGTAAATAGTTATTTCACAAATATACTGGAATCTGTCCTCTGGGGTTGGAGGTGAGGCATCTGGAGCCCCTCTGAGTGTGCTGGAAATACCTTCTCCATCTTCTTTCAGCCACTGTCCTTGACTGCTCTATAGATCTCAGACGTGACATGCATTTTTAACGTGTTGGTCTAATCTTAGTACAGATCCCACTTGAGTGTAGGAACTCAAAACAGCAGAACACAACAGCTGTTTCCTCAGAAGAAGCGAGTTTGAACTGTGTAAGAGTTGTGGCACGGTTGTGCGGGGCAGTGGTGGGGGCCTGCACGGAGGCAAGGAATGGGTGCTGCTTGCCTTGGCCAGCTCTCTCACGGTCTCTGCCGCCCAGTACGCGGCTCTGCTCGCTGGCCCACCGCGGGCTGCGTGGGCAGACTGCTGGTTGTTACGGGTTTGTGTTACAGAAGAGAACTGCTGTATCAACCTGGGTTTATTTTGTACCTCCCCTCCCATAACTGCTTTTACTTTTCACTGAGGCTGAGACCCGTGCGCAGTGACAGCCGTAACACAAGCCATGTCCAGCTTCTTTTATCCAGACATGTGTTTCATATTGCTTATTCCTCCACACCACATACACACACTGTTGTGGCTGGACAAGTCCCCAGCCAAACCCATTAAAATTTTCTTTCGGCAAGGAAAACTTGGCCTGTTCTCTGCATCCTCCCCCTGCCCTTCTCCCCTTGCTCCCTCCTCCTCCTATTTTTTTCCCCTAAACTTTGTTTTTTTTCCATACTTTCTTTGAGGCACCATCTTAACTGTAACAACCTATGGACCTTTCATTAGCAGAGTGGGAACTTCCCTCCATCCCCTGTGAGCCTTGGGCTACGCTGCAGGCGCATGGATCTTAACTACCAGGTCTTCTCACACAAGCAATTCTAATTCCATCTTTGTACAACACTCATGTCAGAAGGATTTGCTCTCCTTTTGACATTAATGGGGACTGAGAGAAGCGGAAATACCTGATCCTTAACATTCCTCCATATGGGCACGTATGGGATTGGGGAAGACATCTCACTAGGGGAACTGGCTTTCTGCCTCTCTCCCTGCCTGTTTGTGAACAGCTGGATGCCTGAGCCCTTCTGGAAGAGGCACAGCCTTTCGGCTCGGTGCTGGGAGCCGCAGGATTCTTCCAACCAGGATAATTGGCTTCAGACAGGAGAAAACGGGGGCTCATATGGTCAATCCCCTTGCAGCTGCCCTCCCAGCATCCAGCACCAGAGACGGGAGTAAGGCTGGGAGACACCTCTCTGTGTAAAGCCAGGGCTGACAGTGGGTAGTTTCATGTATTTGGGGGCTTCTCCTCCTTTTCTCCTTCGCTTTTTGGTACAGTCAGACCCGTCAATCTTCTGTTACTGTTAAGTAACCACAAAGCAGGTATGTATATGTATGTGTTCCCTCTCAGAGCACTGGTTTCTCAGGATCTTCTGAATAGTAAACCAGCATCTGTACCTGATACGTTAGCTGATATTTTTTAGGTGCTCTCTTTAGAGGCTGTCTAAAAGCTTTGTATTTATTTCTGTTGGACACTGATGCTTAACTTGCACAGTACGTTAGTTTCCCGACCAGGGTTTTATTTTTTAAGCTCTCTGTTTGCTTCAGGATTTGGGGGGATAAAACTTGGCTCCAGGTGGGAGGAGCTCTGGGGAAATGCTGTGGCTGGCACCCACTTGGTTTGACATGTGCTCGCCTGCGGTGGCAGCTCCGCTGTAGTTGCACGTACAGTGTTTGCGCAGGGAGCAGAGCAGCGCTTTCGTCCGGACTAAGTACTAATACACCAAAAACATGAGTGTAGAGAGTGTCCCTTGCTAGACCCTGCTTATCACTTAAGCTCAAATTCTGTAACAACAACAGAAAATAGCATACGGCCTCTCTAATCAGAAAAAAAGTTGCTTACTCCTGCTCTGAGCTGCTGTCGAGTGTTTGTGGAAGGAGCACGGCAAGGCTGCAGGCTGGATCCTTTTGTTAGTGCGGCTGCAGCACGGCTTTCTGGAATCCTGTTAAAAGCTTTTCTCTCTCACCACCTTCGCCCCTGAGTGTCCCCTGCAAACAAATTCAGGCTAGCAAGCTCTGCTCAGTGACTGATTTTGCAGTTTGCTGCACAAAGAGCTACAAAAGCTTCAGCTACTTGCTAACTAGCTGAACGTTAAGGTGCTACGGTTGAATGAACACCAGCAATAGCTCAGCCTTACCCCAGCCGTGCCACGGGACCGTTCTTCTCGTCTTGTTTTTCTGTCTTCTTAAACTTTCACGTCATCTCTCCCCTCATCCTGGCTTGTGTCTCTGCTCCTCGCTCGGCTCCTCTCCGCTCTGCCGCTGACAGCCAGCTGTTGTCTCTGCCTTTTTTTGTTATTGGTTGTCCTGGAGATACGAAGTTTCATGTTACACGTGTGCCAGAGAGGGCGGGCGGGCGGCGAGGAGCCACCACAGGCTGAGCCAGCTGCTGGTACGAACTCCCTGGAGCTCCCAAGCGCCAGCACTTGTTGCTCGCTTCCTCTCTTCATCTCCTCCTAGCACGGTCT
>NW_028186258.1:1644089-1661654 GCF_003343005.1 Rhea americana
CCCCCCTTTAATTGCAGCTTTTTCTGGAGTGGGGTTTCAATTGATTCTCTGCTTGCAATAACGATAAAGCAGTTAACTTTTCTTTATGCTGCCCCGTTTCCTTCCGACTCCCCAGGGGAAGGAGCTTTTCTCTTGTGTCCTTTGAAGGAGCAGAGGGAAAAATCGCAATGACAGCGCAGCCCAGTCCGCCGCGGACAGGGCAGCAGGGATGATGCTGCAGGGGTGATTTTGCTCCATGCTCTTGGCCAAATCACTTACTCTCTTGATGCCTTGGTTTTTGCCTTTTGTGTGCTGGGGACAGCTGATGCTTGTCTCGTCTCAGGGGACTGTTGAAATTCAGCTAGTAGAGGATACAGTCCTTTGGACAGATGCAAAATGATAATACCTCATCACCTCGTAGTTTGCCTTTTTTATTTGGTAGAGCTTATTAAATAGTTTTCGTTTGGCAGCTGGCATCTACCTAAATAATTTGTATGTTTTTGTTTGTTTGTTTTTTAATGCTCTGACTTCATGGCTTTATTCCAAGACTTGGTGTGTTTTCAGGGACTTCTTCCCATGAGGCTGGGAGCCCTTCTTTGGCTCATACAAGGGAACACTTTTTCCTGGTGTATTTTGATAGAGGCAAAGCTTCTTTTAGGAGGCACGTGACCTTGTTTCTTCTCTGATGGCTCATCTGTTTGTGAGAATTGCAGGAATAGGGCTACGGTTTTATCTGATGTACAAAAGCAGGTAGTACTGAAAGGAGGCATGGTGCAGATATCCGTGTGGTCAGTTTAGCACTTTCCTGAAACTTACTGCTGCAGAAAAAAAAACATGTTAACAAAACTTGATTGTTTTCTGCTTTTCATCCTATGGCATGATGCAAAACTAAGGTAGGATCTCTCAAATAATGATTTTTTGGACATTTTAGAGACAGATGTTCAGCTTATACATACTCTTATTGAAGAATGGGAGAGGCAACTAAAAAAGTTGCTTATTTAAAAGGCTAAATAAGTTTAGGACTTGTAAACTGCCAATAGCTGATGTAAACCAGATCTCCATCTCCCACATACTATCCTGTGACTGTGACTCAGGAAGTGTCAGTGCATAACTAGCTAGTTATCAGGACCTCTTGCCTTCAGTTAAGCATTAATGCAGTGGTTCCCGTACATTCCTGTTAGTGAACTTATTTGTGGCCTTTTGACAGTTCTGGGATTGCAAACTCAGTTTTGCAACTGAGTTTCTCTTGTCCCGATGCTCAGGAATACTGTTAGCTCAAGTGAGGCTGTGGCCCTGATTTGGGTAATTTGGCGTGAAGATAAAGGCAGTTATGGGAGGCTGGACCAAGAGAGCTTGGCTTCACACACTTGATAAGCCAGCAACTTGAAACTCTAAATGTTAGCGACTTCAGAGCTGATCTTCTGCCAAAACACTTCTGTGGGGACATCCCTTTTGGCTTTGGGGGAGAGAGGTGCATGTGGGTGTCTCTCCCCAGCATACGCATGGTGAGTAGGCTGTAAGAGGAGGGGAGAGGGCCTGACCGTTGCTGTATGCCTCAGTTAACTCTAATTCGGATCAGTGTGTGTGTGAGAGACAGGGACTAATGAGAACGCCTGCCTGTTTTCTTTCCGGGGAACAAAAAGCTGACTTGCAGCTTGCTGACATTTCTATTATCACGTTGCGCTGGCAGGACAGGCAGCGCCAGTAGTTCTTTGGGAAAGGCAAGACAAGGGGATCGAATGTGTCGTCCCCGTCCCCCCACCCTTCCCTGCCATGTGAAAGGAGCTCTTTCTTTGAGTGCAAGAGGAGAGTGAGTCAGTGCTGCTCTGCAGGGGGATATAAAGCCAGCTTTGTAGTAGCCCTTTCTGGGCATTCAGTGTCCTACCCCGGGGAGCACAACGTCATCCCTGTTCCAGCGCTCCTTACCTGAGCGGTGCTGGTCCGTCACACTTCAGCACACACTTTTCATCGCTTTGGCGACAGTAGTCTGGAACCTGCTGCTTTGCTGCTTCGCTCGCTCTCCTGCTTGGTAAATTAACCTCCAGGCCGTGGGAATGAGTGAGCCAAGAGCCACTGCAGACCTTTACAGAGTTTATTTGTGATGCTTTGATAGACATGCGGTTATGTTCTGCATGCATGCACACACATGCACACGCGTGCACACACACACACACTCACAGGCAAACTGCATTTGTTACTCAGCTTCCTGGCAAGTTCAGACTTACTTCAACGAGTTTCTAATAAGAATAAAAAAAGTGCTCGGTCTCTTACTTTTCTCATCTATGAACCATTTTGCACACCAAGCTGCTAAGCCAACGAAGGCAGTCCTTAGTAGAGAAGGAAAATCTCCACTTTGATCTTCCTTGCAATAAAATAATTCTCTTTTAAAATAACTCTTGTTGCTGCCTGGCTGCAGGATTTGGCTTCTAAATGCCTGGTGAAGTAACTGTGTCTGGTATAAGGATTTTAATTAAGAGACAACTGATCACCTCTGCTATGAAATCCAAGTTTAAAAGCAAAAACAAACAAACAAAAAAAAATCCTCTCAACTTCACCAGCTTCCTGGAAAAAGTGACTGACTGGCTCTTCATTCTCCAGCAAAATCACAGTGTCTTCACTGGTTTAACTAAGGGGGTGTTCTGGAAGAGAAATTGCTTTCTGTCTGTATTGCTAATGAGCATGTATCTGTCACTCAATCTTTTTTTTTTTTCCTTTATGTAACCCAAAGTACTAATGTCTGGAAGAAATCTTTGAAAATTCTTGGAAAAAATTAATCATCTTCATGTGCCTAGCTTGCTAAGGCTCATAGAACTCGTTGTGCAATACTGTATGAGCAAATGGACTGGTTTTCATCACAGTTTTCATGGATGTTGGATTCTACCAGAACTTTGACCACTGATCTGAAGCAAGTCGAGAACCCAAACGTCCTTTTCTGAATAGTGCTCCCTCTTACCTTAGTCTAGACTTTATTTCTGTGATTTGTTGTACATTCCTGCTTTTTCAAACGTAGATTTGTTCACCTTCAAACCACAAACTATAAAATTATAAGCTTTCCAATGTGAAATACATGAACATATTCTAAACTCTGCAGCGTAGGGAACAAAATGACTTCTGTACATATTTATCTTAGAGCCATTCCGATTGGACAGGGTTCACAGGGAATATATTTGGCCAACGATGCAGAATTAATAACTGCATTTTTAACCCACTACACTTTGTATAGATCTCAAAATCTGAAAGCATTTTGCAGAGGAGATTGATGGCACTGTTGTTATTACACGTGGGGAAAGAAGGGCACAGAGCCCTTAAGCCAAGTGCCATGAACAGAACCCCAGTTCTGCTCGAGGGTTTGATCGCTTTCTCTCTTGCTGGAATCAGCATTCCCTGGGCAAAAAAGACTCGAGGTCATCAAAAGACAACTTGTTCTTGGGGGTTTGGAGGTCTTCAGTGAAAATAACTACCAGGTCATTTTCCCTTTTGTCTCCTAGCTGTCGCCATGCTGCCATAGCGAAGTACTTTGGCGATGTCACTCCACCTTGTAACAAGTGCTGCGATTACTGCAAGAACCCAGGGGCAGTGAAAAGGCAGTTGGAGTCACTGGAGCGTTGCAGCAACAGCTGGAGCAAAACCTGCATTGGGCCCACAGGTTCCTCCTGGGATTGTTACGATCCAGAGCTGTATGAAGGAGGAAGACGAGGTTGCAGAGGTTTTAGCAGGTCTGTATTTGGTAGCTCTTACTCAACTCACATGAGCTATCAGAGAGGAGCTTCCAGCTGCAGGCCCTGCCACTCTTCTATTTTCCTGCCACACATTTCTATGTGGTATTTTCCTGTAACTTTCTGGCAGCAGGAGCTGGAATTTCATTTTCCACGTGCTTTGGCAGCCTTGATCAAATGCATGTCTCAGAGAGCCAAAAGCTGTTTTGTTTGACATAAGAATTGCCTTGCAAAATGTAGTTGGTTCAAGAAACTAACCTGAAAGTTTTGAAAGGGGTAAGTCAGCTTAGCCCCTGCTCACAGTCACAAGAATGCAAAATGTTTAAATTGAGACAGACATGAAAGCAAAGTATGATATGGCCCAGCACTCATTCCTGGCTTAGTACTGCTGTCTAAGGGACCAGCAGGCTGAGGGACCATTGAGAGGACTTAGCCATCACAGAGAATGTAGTGGGATGCTAGTGTCAGATTCTTCTAAAGATTGCTATATTTTAGCAGACTGATGGTAAAAAGATGTGCCATGGGAAATATGACTTACTCTGTAAAATACTTGGCAGTGTGGAGATGACAACTTCTCTTCTCCTTTGCTCTCCACAAGAGACAAGAGTTCTCATGTTAAAAGGTGAAGATAGGTGTCCTGGCGGGTTGCAACCATTGTGCAGGTCAGGCAGGATGCAACCTTCCCTGCTTGCACTGCCCGTGAAGCTCTGCCGTGAGTTACAGCAGCCTGGCCTGGCCCCTCTGCTTTACTTTGAATGGCTGGAGAGTAACTGTAACTTTGTTCTTCAGGCTACTCCAGCTGAGCTGGAGGAAATTTCTGTACTTGTGACCTGAGTCTGTTTGATTCCAGGACTTGATAAGACACAGACAGTGCTGTTGCTGTACAACACAGTTTGCCACTTGGTTTCTTGAGCCTCTACATGACTCGCTCATAGCTTTTCATCAGAAGCTGTACTAATCACCGGTCTTAGAGTTTTGGTTTGTGATACCTGGAAGTTTTGGCTATGGCATCTGTAGAAGGCCGTAAACTCTTGAGTTACATCTAGGAAGAATAAGGCACAATATTTCATAATATTAGTGATGGTGTTTTCATTTAATAGATGAGTCTGAGCAACTGCAGCTGAAGAATAGATGCTGTGCCAGTTCTACTATCTCTACTGCAAGGGCAGCAACAACAGACAGAGAGAGAGAAAGAGAGAGGCAGCTGGCAGCAGTGACTGCTCAACCCCATGGGAGAAGCTGGCAGAGCTTCTGAAATGGAGCACTCCATTCTCAGAACACTAGTTACCTGCTATTAATCCCATGAATTTCTGTGGAGGAGAGTACTGCCCAGCCTGAGGGATGGTAGCAAAACTAAGAGCTATGACTTGTTCAGAAGGGATCTGAAATACCTCTTCTTTGTAAATACCGGGATTTCCAAAGCCTGTGCTACAACCACCTAATGTTGCATCTGCCTGCAGAAAAGTTTTTAACTCTTCCTCTCTTGCCTTATCCAGGTATGATGAGGAAGGCAGTGGGAATGGGGATGAAGTCAATGAAGAAAATCGGAAACGGGAGTGGAACAACTTCTACAAAAAGCAGATGAGTCTGCGCAAAGTGAGTTGATGTCACGTTGTAAGAGATGCATAGGTTGTTTGCTTTTAGCATCTATGCTGTGAGCTTCTGCTGCAGACTTAAAGGCTTCCTGGCACTACTGAAAGTCAATTATTGCTCCTTGTTGTGGCTTATTCTGATTTTTACCGATTACCTCTGCTTTTGCCATGCTCTCTGTATTTTGAGTCGGTCCTGAAACGTGAACGAACTCAACTCAATTATGTATTGATCTCTGCAGTGCTAATCAAGTGGATCCAGTTGTCTTTAGCATCTTTGATACTAGTAAAAACAGATTGCCCCATTTAGCTTCTCCTGTACATGTGAAGGTGAATGTCTGGCTTTGAGTCTCATCCTTTGCTTCCCTTCCTCTGTTTTGCTGCCTTTTCAGCACCTTCATAATTTCATCACTAATCTTCCCTGAAGCAGGGAGATAAAGAATGTCTCGTGCGCTCCTAGATCTGCGTGTGTGTTGCAGGGTTGCAAATGTTTGACTGATCTGTGTTTTCTTCCAGGGCAAAGAACCAGAAAAGGAAGATTTTGTTCCTCCAAGTAAATACCTTCTTTGATTTATAGTGGGTTTTCTTTGGGAGAAGGGAGTCTTGTATTTTGCAGCTGCATGTAATTTATGTTGCATCAACACTAGGGGTACCAATCCTAAGCACAAAGGTTAGGCTTTTGGCTGTGGAAGCCTGGCTGGAGATCAATCTGAGCTTAGTCCTGCTCGGGGTGAAGATACGGAATGCGTCTTTCTGAACAGCTTTTCTAAACGAGCAAGAGAGAAGGGAAACCCTGTTTATTCTAGGTTTTTAGGGTCTCTCTTTTCTGCAGTGGTTATGCAGCAGTAATCAATTGGGCTATATGAAAACTGCTGAGGAACTTTGCCATTTTTATCTGTGCTACTTGGAGCCCTGTCTAGCAACACAGTACTTAAACCATTGTAAATAGTTCATGTTACTCTATTCAGCCTCTTTATTTTTGGTTGCTCTTGCAGGGGGGAGGGAAAGAACTGGGTTTTCTAAGAAGTAGGATGTTTCAAAAAAGTGCTTCCTGAGATGGGGAGTTTTTGGAGAGCTGCCAGTCATAAGCTAGCAAAGTAGACATTCCCATCCAGAATGAGAAATCTCACTTCAACTTCTGCCTGCTCTTCTGGAGTTTGTAGCTTCTCCAGGTAAGGGGCTAATTGTAGTGGCTCTTGGGGTGACTGTGCAGGGAAGAGCATGCCAAGCAGTATTGGACTGGCACCTTCCTAATGAGATTTGAGATGTTCTCCATCAGCCCCAGTCTTGCTATGACATCTTTCCCAAATGTCTCTTCTGTGGTAGGTGCAGACTGCCCTTTGAAGGATGCCTTCAGCAGGAGAATCTCTAAGCTCACAGTGAAGGTAAAAAACGCTGTTTAACTTTCAATCTTCTTGACTCACAAAGGAGAGCAAAGATTTTACCTTCCTCATTCCTGTTCCTTCAGAGATCAAGTTCAAGGGGAAACATGACTTCCACAGAGCATGTCTAACTATCCTATGTTTTCCAGGGACGGGAACACTGCTTGAAGATACTGGAAGAAGCTTTGACCAATAACCAGAAAGTTCCAACAGCAACAGGAAAAGGGTATGAGTTAAGAGAGAAAAGGGGTAGCAAACTGTATCCTTTAACATGGGGCCGACTCTGTCCTAAGCAAGATCACCATTCTCAGGAAATAACCTTTTTAAGTTATTGGGTCCACAGATGTAGCTTTCGTTAACAGTGTCCTTCTTGTGGTGAGTTTAGGATTAGACATGAGGATTCCTGGGTCCAGTTCTGCTAATTCAATTTGATTCTAGGAATCACAATTCCTCCCTGTCCCACAAGATGGCAATAGTGTACTCCTCAAATCCAGCAACTGAAGAGGAGAACTTGGACTTAAATTTGTTTTTACCACCCCCTTCATTTCCTCACAAGTCACCCCTGCATACCTTAATCAGGAGTCACACTTATGCTTGTAGCGAAGGGTGTGAATTTTTCATACTTTCTGGAAGATGTTTAAGCATCAGTGTTCATTTTACAGATATAGAAGTGTGTCTTGCCAGAAATCACCCCAGCCTGTGTTACAGGTCAGACCCTCATGCCTGTGCTGTGGAGTTGGAGTATGAAGCTTTCCGAACCAGTAAAATGGCTAACTCGTACAAAGCAACTGTGTTAAAGAAGGTAGGGCCCTAGGTCTGCTATTGCTCCCTGACCTCTAAACAAGGTGTGGCCTTAGCTCAAGGGGAAATATGGTAGAATGCATGCAGGAAAAGATGGATGAGCAGCTTTGCTTTGTTTTGGATGTCTTCTAAATCTTTCTTCATGGTTTTGTTTCCAGGAGGAGCCACAATCACACTGGCTTCACATCTTTGTTGGCTTCAGCCTGTAGGCTTTGAAAACCTATGTATCAGTGCAAGCTTATCTAGATATCATCTGGGTGTAGCGATAAAGGGAATGCAGAGTTCCTAGACTATCACTGACATTAGAGGAACATTGGTTTGCATTAACTGGCTGACAGAAGTCTCTTTCAGGATGCTTCTATCCTAGAAATAGGTGTCTCTCCAGGGAAGATACATGTCCTGCCACTAAGGCTTTCGGTACATAGAGAGAGAAGCATACATCAAGATTTCTAGCCACTGTAGAGCATTTCTGTTTTCTCTTCAGGTAGCAGAGATCAACAAGGCCTCAAAAGAAGGAGAAGTGTTCACAGTCTTTGGGTCAGGAACTGGTAGCCACAGCAGCATGGAGACAAAGTCTGGACATCCAGCAGAAGAGGACTTCCTCCCCGCATCCCAGGTTTACTCGGTGAGTGAGTACGGATGAGATAGACAAGGAAGGAAAAATGTGGTGGGTGGGATAGACAAGGAAGGAAAAATGTGGTTTGGCTATTCCCTTAAAAATTTTTTTTAAGTTTGTGTGGCTATAGCTGTATGTTTAAACTGGAATTGCATTCTCTGTCACCGTTTTGTCTCCTGTCTGTGAAGCTGTTGGGGTGAGAGCAACTAATCATGCTGGTGATTATAGCATATGTGCAGGCCATACATCAAATAAGTTTTTCTTACGTTGCTCTATCCAGTGATGCTGTCTGTCTCCTATGTCTTCAGCCCAATCCATTTCCCTGATAGCTCAGTTGATGGTTATGATGATGAGCCCATCTCAGGTTATGGCTGTGTGCACCGTGGTATACAGCATGCTTTCCTGGGGTGCACTCAGGACTTGTCCTGGTTAGTCACTGCTTGACTTCTCAGGAATGGCTTTTCCCTCATATCATATTGCTTATCACTAATCTTTCCTCATCCACGGGCAGATACTACCTTTCCCAAAGTAACAGAGACCAAAGCTCGTCTGGTGGCTTTTCAGCAGGGGTGTGTGTGTATTAGAAACAAACCCAGCTGGCTTTCTGCAGGAATCAGACTTCTGCACTGCAGTTTGCCTTTTTAAAGCAAGGCTCCCTGTGACCTGGTAGCTCCATCCCCAAGGCTTATAGGCATGCTCCAGAGAGAGTTCCATCTGATCAGAACGAAGGAAGCATTTCTTTCCAATTCCTGTGCTGCAGTGAACTCCATTGGTCTACCACTATTTATCAGGTATCTTTCCCATTAGTTGACCACTCTTGAAAATTTTCAGGTATGTGGATGCTCTGCCTCCTCCACATCAAAATGAGGATCCTAAGATGCATCTGTTCACAATGCAACAGGTGCTAGTCCTTTAGCCTCTGCTGAATCTCCTGCTAGAACTCAGCTCCCTCATCTGTGGCTCCACAAAATTAAGAAACTCTCTTTCAACTCCTGCTGGCCCTGCTCAATGTGGCAGTCAGGAAAAAAGGCCCCTCAGCAGAATTGGGTGGCTGTGACACCCTGGCTCAGTCTGGTTGCTTGATATACCTTAGTAGCAACATCCACTGAAGCTCTTCAGGGCAGAAGATGTTTATATGTTTTCTTCCCTCAGCATCCCTCATCATGTGCATCTTGTCTAGTCTCCTGCTTCTGTTCTCTCCCTTACCGTCAAAGTTGTTTGTTTGCCTGGTCCTATAGTCCTCCTATGTTAAAGGCCAGTCCCTAATTTGGTGGAGTCTGTCCATTGGCTCCAGAATGCAAATTGGCTTCCGCTCCTCCTTAGTTTGCACAGCTCAAAAATAGGCCATTCTTCTGTCTCCTGGTACACTGCTGTGACAGTGCAGGCAAGGAAATGCAAACTTGGCTCCTTTCAGGGTTCTGCACATGAAGCCTTCTTAATGCTCTCATATCTTAAATCCGTCTTCCTCTTCCTTTCTCTGTAGTTCAAGCCCAAGCGTGTGGGAGCTGGGTTTCCAAAGAAATCCAGCTTGTTCCAGACAGCTTCAGAACTGCTGAAGGTAGAAGAGGGCAATGCCAAGCCTGTCAAAACAGATGATGATTGCCCAAATGGGCAGGAAAACTGCAACTTCAATCTAGAACTGGACACCAGAATCCCTGTTCTCCAGAAGAAGGAAATGGCAACCAAAGCAGCGTGTGAGAGTGCAGAGGGAGAAGTACTGCTTCCTGAAAAGAAGGGACAACAGTCCAGTCCGGACACAAAAGTTTCCCTTTGTGATAGCCCTCCTAAGAAGGCCAAACCTAGCAAGAAGCAGCAAATGCTAGCAGAAGCGGCCAAAAAAGAATCACAGGACATTTCCAAGTTCTTCTCCCTCACTAAAGCTTCATCTAAAGCCACAAGTTGCAGCTCAGTAGAGGAAGACTGCTGTTCTGCAAGGACACTACCTCAGGTTTCTTCTCAGAGCACGTGTCAAGAGAAATTGATACCTCAGGAAATCAAAGATGTCTCTGGAGAGGATGTGACTGGACACTGCCTGGCAGAAAATCAAGAGTTGGAGCAGATGGAAGGAACACTGACTGAGAGAGAGGAGGAGTTTAAGCCCCCGCAGGCTGCTGAATCTGAACTACTTCAGACAGAAGTTGATGAAAAATTCAGGTAAAATCTCCATGTCTCTGCTCTCTACGTTACTTTACTAACTACCTGCAGAGCTCCACCAGCCTTGTCCTGGAAATTGGAAATGCATGTTAGAGGCTGGGGAGGGAGGCTCGTGCTTTATCATGAAGAGTCTCAAGGCCACTGACAGTGAATGCAGTAACGTCTTTACCATAGAATAATTAAAACTGTCCTTCTCTCCACTCTTCCCATACTAGTGCTGCTGAAACTGTCACAGAAACTGAGCTAACTGCTGTTGGGGAAGGTCAGAATGGGAAGAGACCAGGATCAGATGAGGTAAGAGTTTAACAGATGCTGTTTTCCTCTGCTCCTTCTGTTCAGCTTGTTCCAAGTTTCTCTCTGGGAGTGATGTTCCTAGTCTGAACTTTGCCTAATAGTGTTATTTGTCTGGGGAGAGCCCAGCTGCAGTCACAGCAAAGAGGAAAACCATGGTTAAGTTGCGCTCTTGGTATGCCCCTTCTGCCCACTGGGCCCTTGCCAGACTGCAGCTATCGGCCAGTAACTCACAGGACCACTCAGCAGCAGACTGCGGACGCAGCCTTTCTTGCCTTTCAGTCCCTGGTTCTGCATTTGGTGTTTGTGACTGCCTAGTAGCTCTCTCCCCTCAACAGCACAGTTTTTTATTTCCTATTCCAAGTTGAATGGGAATGCAGCTCTCCTGTGGTGGTTGATTCTTCCTGAGAGGTGCATTATCAGTAGACAGTCTGGAAGATATTTTCCTATCAATCACTTACCTGTGTAAGAGAGGGTCTAGCAATTACCTGTCCTAATAAAGGCATTGGCTAATTCTAAATATGCTACTCCTAAAGAAATTTTTCAAAGTCCCTTTCCTTTGTTTGGGAACTAAGATGATATCATGGCTGCACAGCTTCATGTCTTCAGGAAGGAGGAGGAATGGGTTATACAGATTCTTGTATGGTATTCACTATAGGAAGAGCATGCTGCAAAGAGGCATGTTCTCAGAAGGCATTGGCTGCTTGGAAGGCTAATGCTGCTGCAGGAATTAAGGGTTTTGTTTTCTTCCGTCTTGTCTCCAGGATAAAGAAAGTCCTGCAAAAAAGAAGCTACGGACAGCAGCAAAGTCTTCTATTCTGTCCCAGCCAGAAAGCAAAAGTGTTGGTCCAGCAAAGAAGAAAGTGACTTTTGATCCAAACATATCACAGTGTGATAAAGAAGGAACCAGCAAGACTATCCAGCCAGTGACCAAAGGCATGTCCCTCAAAGAGACAGCAGACATCGTTGTCAAATATTTGACCCCATTCTACAAGGGTGGCAAATTTGCTTCCAAGGTAGGGCATGGTTCAAGGCCCTCTCTAGCAGAAGGATACTGAATCTATCTAGTGATCTGGGGCTCCAAGAAGGGAAAGATGCTTACAGCACTCCTGTGGTATGAATCTATGAACTGATCTCGACTTCCTACTCTTTCTCCTTCCCATCCCTGCAGGATCTGTTTAAGGGCTTTGCTCGGCACCTTTCTCACCTACTGACTGAAGAGCAGAACCCTGCCCGCAAGACTGGTGAGTTGGTAGCTGGGGAGCACCAACAATCTTGGGTTCTTTTGATGCTAAGTGGATTGATCTGTTAAAGGGGGCAGATGTCTTAAGTATCTTCTCAAAGGTGGTGCTTCTTCTCTTGCAGTGAAGGAAGAAGCACAAAGACTCATCAAGGAATTTTTCAAAACACGGGTCAGATGCGAGAGCGAGACAGACTGGCAGGAGCTGCAGAGCTCCGAGAGATAATCTTTGCATCTTGTTGGCTCTTTTTCTTCCTTGAGGAGGGGGGGGAACCACGGGATCTTGCTAAACTTAGCCAAGGAGAGTTTCGTGAAAATGCAGAATGGAGCTTTTTTATTCCCACTGCATTTTTGTTCTCTTCTGTTCAGTGTCACCTTAGTGATACACACTTCCAGGAAACTAGTTCCTGTGAACTTACGGAGAGTTTCTCCAATAACCAGGGCATTGAAGCCCTCCAGCACATCTTGCCAGGAGGTGTAAAGTCTGCATCTGCTGTGTAGATTAGGGGCTGCTGTCTCAGGTGTTCTGCAGTGCCTCCAACCTCTGCTCCCCGCAGCAGTCTGGGAAGGGCTCAGATTTTCCAGTTGGGACTCTGCTTTGGGATAGCATCCTCTTGCTCCCTAGACGGCTCTTCCCCTTACTCTCCCATCTCTTGCGTTCTTATTAAGTGTTACCAATAGAAGCCTTATGCTACAAACATGTTCACTTGCTTTGCTCAGGGCTGCCAATGATGGAGTTGGTGGTTGAGTTCCTGGATGGAACATTTTCCCTTGGAGGGCACAGTTTTGTTTTTACTATGTGGGCACTGCCTGCTTTCTGAAGATGGAGAAACTCAGATTCTTTTTGTTTTAATCCTAACAAATTTTTAACTGTGTCTAGTTCTGCCTGCCCTTTAATCTAAGTGGTGATGTTCTTTCAGTGTTAAGTCTCCAAAGGTGGCACCAAGGCTGTTGACACTTTTCAGCATTTGCTTGTAACCCCTAAAGCCATATCTGCTCCCTGTGCCTCGCCCACAGCATCCAGTACAGAGGGCAACGCTGCTGTCACAACTGGTTAGCATACTGCTGTGGCCCTCAGATTGATGCTGCGGTGCCTCTGCTGCTATATTTATATAAGGACCTGAACCTGTAGGGCATTGGTGTGCTTTAAATAACCTGATCCCTAGGCAGAAGTCCTTTCTGTTGGGTTGTTGTTGGGTTCTGCAGTTGTTCTGTGCCTACAAGAGGATGGTGGCCTCAGGTACTAGTGCTGCTAGAGAAATTCACAGCCTGAGAAGCCATGGAAGAAACAGGTTTTTGAATCACTTGTACTCAACAGATTTTTTTTTTTAATATACTGAAGGGTATGTGCAGAACTGACAATAAAATTATGTTACAGCTGCTGTGGAGTCTTCTTGGAAGCTTTCTTACCTATCAAATAAACTTGTCTTTAGTAAGTTCTATATTAAGACAATGCTCCATGCTCCATCACTGTGAACACAACCATGAAATTTCATTCTTTTTGTTTGAACATGCAGCTAATGAATGCAAGACAGGGATATGATGGGTGGAAAGTCTTTGGCAGTAGACATCTCCAATCCTGATAGCTGCAGGACTTTTCCAGCTAGAACCAGAAGAGAAGCTTGGAAATGTTTAACTCGGTCACTTTCATCTTCAGTTTGGTCTAGTGGGACCAAAAGAGCTCACTGGTAGGACCAGAGAGCTTTATAAGAAGCCTTTTGCACATTAAAAAAAAAAAAAAAAAAAAAAAAAAAAAAAAAAAAATTCAGCTGTTGCTTGGTGGTTTCCACTTCCCCTTCCCATTAAAGATCCTGTATCACTGGCCACTTAAGTGGGATACTGTCTCTAGAGTTCAGCTGCTGGCTGGCTAGGTGAACTTCTCAGAAATGCTGTGTGTGGCTTGTAAATCAGGCGGCTCTTACAAGAGATCATTATGACATGGGTTATGTGAAACAGTGTTGAATCACCATGTCTGGCATTTCCAACCAGAAAAGCTGTGGAGAGCTCTGCCTCAGTGGAGGGTAGCAAAAGCTCATAAAAAAGGGGGGAAGAAGGATGAATTAAGCCTCAGCACTCTTTTCCTGTGTTTCCTGTTGTTGTGGTGCTTCCGCAGCCTTGCAGCAACGCTGCTGAAGGGGAAAGGTGGCACTTCAGCCTCAGCTGGGACCTACAAGGCCACAGCAAGTAGCACTTGCAGGTGAAGTTCCTGACAGAAAAGACTCAGCTGTTACTGCTAGTATCAGCTCACCAGCAGGGAGTCAGCTGTGGGTCATGGCTTGCATTGAGCACCCTCAGATCCATTCCCAGCTTACAGTAACATCCTTTTCCTCAAGCTTTTCTAGTTACCTGCAGGTCAACCTTCTCATATTATATCTAAACTAGGATCTATCATATCATAGCTGCAAAATAGCTATTACGTGATTATTTTATTGCAGTCCCCTAAAATGCAGGTATATTTATTTCAGTAAGATAGCTGCAGTAATTAAAATAAATTAAGCATTTTATACAACCCAGGACTCTCAGTCTCTGCTGTAATACAAGTTCCATTTGAGTACTTTTCTCCACGGGCGTACAGCCATCATTGAAGTACGACAGCTGCACGGGCATGACTGAGTTCTTTATAGTGGAAGGAAAAAGATGCACATAATTATGTCAGTAAGAAATTAATTAACAATAAACATTCTTACCATTGCAGCTCAATCTGTGACCCAGCACATACGGTAAATTGCATATTAACACTGATCTACTTTGTAATTAAGATGCTTTCTACAAGCTCCTGCTTCATAAACCCTGCTGCAGGGCATCTCTTGCAGATCGAGAAAAAATAGTCTTAGGAAAACACCAGCAGCCAGTGCAGTCATATCATAGCCCTGGCTTTGCTTTCTCATACAAAAATCTCCAGCAAGCATCAGTCTTTGTGCCTGTTCATTAATTCATAAAAAGAGAAAAAACAATACCACACTGCACAGCCTGAAGGCAATTGCCTTTGTGCTTCCGTCTACTCGGCTGCTCTGGGATGGAGCAGGTATGAAAAAGCAATGGTGTGAAAAATGTGTTGTGTGGTTCTTTCAGACAGTGCATACATCACTTCAAGGAAGAGTACAACTCACTGGGACTGAATTGCAAGTCATGTGGGGTGAGATTATGGGTCAGTTCATCAACAGACCATCACTGTGGTGGCAGTCTTGGAAAGCAGCAGAGATCAAGGATGTCTTTTGTGAAAGGCCTCCCCAGAGGACAAGGCAAGAAGCACTGAACAAGCCTGAAGAAATGAAACCTGTGCTGTTCTGCCTGGTCAGTTCTTCTCTTCTCAGGCTCTAGTGCTGAAATTCAGTTTGACTCAAGATGACAACAATTGTGTGATACACTTCTTTAGCCTGTCAAAACACAAATCAAAAATACAAATCAAATATTCTCTACTTACTGCTGCCCCAGAAGTTCCTGCTTATCATAATGAAATATTCCCATAATTAAGTATCAGCTATGCACTGGAACTCAAGCTGCCCCAGCCACCTCTTGGAGGGAAAAAAGAGCAGTACTACTGTCTCTTGGTAGTGGCTCAGCTGGGCAGTGAAGGGCAATTTCTGAACTGCCAGGAGAAAGCTGTGGGTCAAGTCTGATCATTTCACCTGTGACAGTTCAATCCACAGAGTCCTGGGGCTAGCTGCTGAGCCATAGTTCAGTTCCACACCAGGAAGCCCGCTGTCAGAGACAGGCCGCAGAGTTCGCATCTTCTGCAGCTCTTTCAGTGGGATGACACAGCAGACCTGTGCAAGAAGAAAAAGACATAGAGAACTCCAGCAGTCTTCTTTAAGAACAAACCCACCTGATTCTGGTCAAGGAAGATTTGTCTCAAGAGTCTCTTTAAAGCTGAGAAAAGGAGTGAGGCATAGGGCAATGCATACTGAAAAAACACAATGGCCAGAGTAATTGCTATGCTCCTGCTGCCAACTTATTCATACAGCTGCTGCAGGAATGAGCCAAACAGGAATGTGACCTAGGCTTGGTTTTACTACAGACCATGCTTGTTTCCAAGATGACTGTGCTTACGAAAGAGCACATGGCAATATGCACATCTGTTTTACCACTGTCTGTCACTTGCTTTGGGCTAGAGCTGTTGTTACAGTGAATGGCTATCATGCAGGTAGATACAGTCTCCTCCTGCACACATTCTTCTAAAAGTCAAAGCTAGTGTCTGGCAGGCATCACAGTTCTGGGCTTGAAGGAAGAATTGTCTGGCATACCTGGACAGCACTATCCACCACAATGATCTGTTCTTTATTCACGCCAAAGAAACAGGGCACAGGGATTGTCTCATCACTGACTCTCTCTGCAAGGTAGATGTTGTAGCCAAAGAAAGGCAATTTGATTATGTGCTCTGTAAGAAAGCAAAAGGTGGCTTTCAGTCAGCATCTTTTGGCCAAGAATCTACTGCACCAACCTGAGACAGTCAAAAGCTACATGTCTTTCCAAGCTTTTCTACATTAAAAATTGACAACTTCTCCCTCCTCCCTTAGGTCCCTGGTGTTCAGTTGTCAGCAACGTGAATGTATGTGTTATTCTTTAAAGAGCTGAAAACAGGCATGTAGCCAGAATATCAATTTAAATATAATCATACAAAGCTCTGAAAATTTGTTGCAGGCTTTTACCAAGAGGTGGAACCTGTACTATGACAGCAGACTTCGGAACAAGTGCCATACTGCAGGGAGAGGCTGTCAGGGAATCATGTGTATTGGGCCACTCCAGGCTCCAAAGATCCTTGCCAAGCTCATGAATTGCCCAAAAAGTGGGTTCAGAGGCAGCTGCCATCATGCTCAGGATGGGCTACACTAGCAGATCTGGACATCTCCTCACCTATAAACTGGATTTTTGCATCCATTGGCTGGAGTGGCTCCCTGGTTCTCAGCAGCAGGGCAACGTGGTTCTGCAGAGCCTCGGGGCTGATGCGGGACTGCAGGGGCTTTGGTGTGTATTCCTTCAGCTCCTCCCTGTGCCAACAAGCAGAGTTTGACTCACCCCCTGCCCAGCAAAAACAGAAAGTTCAGCCAGGGGAGTTAGAAGCAAGGAGGGGATGTGACAACAATTTTCACTGGCAAGGCTGAGGGCGAGGGTGGAGGGAGAGGGAAGAGCACAACAGGTAGTGTCCAGATTGAATAATGTGTAAGGAAACAGACAGTGAGACAATCAGATTTCCACAGGGAAGAAAGCTGTGTACCACTGATTAGTGCACTGAGAGAAATCCCTCCTTTCCGGAGACAACAGGAGCTCTTCAGGCAAGAACTGTAGCATGGAAGAACAACCAGGTGTCTGTTTCATAGGCAGTCTCAGCTGAAAAACACCCACTCCATCTCTGTCTTGCTCCTTTGTCTCCAAAGCACTACACCAAGCAGAGTTCCCCGTGCCCAGCAGGGCTATTCCATTGACTCCTAATGCTGATGCTCTAAGGGGGTTTGATGGACATCCTGCTACTAACACCACTCTGAATCAGAGTGCACAAGGATACGGGAAGAAGTGAATGTGAAAATAAAGCTCAGGGCTTTAGGAGGGCTGCAGGACAGAAGCTGGGGCCTAAGGACCTTTCCTAGTACCCAAGGACACCTTCATTCCTATTAGGCACCTCACCACAGATTTCAGGTGCCCAAATTGAAAACACTAGCCCTCATGAGAAAGAGCAAAAGAGCATTCAGCCCAGTTAAAAACCTACATCTCTAAGCTCACACACTTCCTTCCTGGTAACCTGAACATGTGGAACTGGCAGCCACAAGAAATGGCTGTGGCACCCTAATGACCCTGAGAT
>NW_028186258.1:1661849-1712155 GCF_003343005.1 Rhea americana
CTCTAATTATCCACAGAATAGTTTCAGGCACCTTCCCCTCACCCCTGTGATGCCAGCAACCATTAGAGATACAGACCACCCTGAGACAAGCTTACCTTGAGGGCACAGTGCTCTGCTGCTCTGTTGTTTTTGCCCAGTGCTGGAGCATTGCCAAAATGCTCACCTGCATCTCCACTTCTTTACTATTACCCAGCAACATCCTCCCATTCAGGTAATCCCACAGCATCTGAGAGAGAGCACAGCAAAGTGGCCTTTGTTAAACCTGCCAGAAGGTAAATGCAGATCTGGGCAGCACCAGGCTACAGAGATCTGGACGCTGCCTTGCAGAGAGCTCAAGCTGAAAATGCTACAGCAGAAGCTTGCTGGGCTCAGAAAAAGCATGCAGGACTGCACAAACTATGTCTGGAACAGTGATGGCTGCCTCCTCCACCATCACTCTCCAGTACAGCTCATGGGCTAGGACCATAGGGGTAGTGCCTTCCTTGGATCCATAGCATCAAATACTAGCCATTTCCAGAAACAGCAAAGTCAATCAGCTGAAGTTTTCACCCTTTTCCAGCCCCCTAGTTTTCCAGGAAAATCCCTGTTGGCCTGTACACCAACTCTGCTGCAGGGCTCTCAGGAGCCACTGCTAGGGAGGTTCTTGGTGTTCATGCTGCCTGTGTTGCTTACCTGTCCATAATGGACTTCAGTATAAATCTTGTTCTCAAAGTGCAGAGGCGTTTTCCAGGTGACGCGCCGTAAACTCATGGTGATTAAGTTGTCCTCCAGCAGGTAATCATGAAGATATTCCTCTGATCTCACTGGCCTCACCATTTTCTCTACATGTTAATGCAGAGAGATAGTCATCACTCTTAAAGTTGAGGCAGTGAGTCAAACTCTATGGCCTAGAAGGGGAGCCCTTCTGCATACCCCTATTCAACCCTGTCCCTACGACACCCAGCATCAGCCGTTCCCAAGGGACATGGACACACACAGACCTACATGGATACACACGTATGTGTGCACGTGCATGCACACACACACACACAGAGAGAGAGAGAGAGAGAGAGAGAGAGAGAGAGAGAGCGCTTCCAGGAATAAGCAACACAGCTCCTGAGAAGGCACCATCCCTAACCTTAGTACAGAGGGCACAACTGGAGAGCCTCCCCAAGGCTAGCAAAAGTGAGGAAACTACCAAAAACAGTAGCCATGGTACTGCCTGTTGGGCAAACTTTAAGAAAGAAGCTAGTCACTCTCTACTTGCCAAAGTTATCACTGGCACTCCTGATGGCAAACAGAGCAAATTCCCGGATCTCCTCCTGTTCGCCTGCTCCCATCTGCTCACAGATCTCCTGCAAGAGCTCCTTGGCCACCTGAAGCAAGGAAAGAAGCCAATAAGCACCATGGTCAGAAAGCCCAAAGCAGCCCCAGAACAGTGAGACATGCTGGACCTTTTGGAGGGGAGCAGCATGGCTCCAGCCCTTGTATGGAGATACGGGCTGGCATGGCACCATGGGAAGCACAGACTAGGCCTGAGGATTGACAGATACAGGAGTTCCCTTGTGTGGCTCAGAGTCTGCATCACTGGAAAAATGCAAAGCAGAAAACTCACAGTGAATGTCTTGATTCTGGTGAGGAATTCCACACCTCCAGGCATGAAGATCACCAGTCGGCGGGCCCCACGTCCCTTCTGCAAAGGGCAGTCTTTAGGCAGCAAGACACACAAGACCTCACCAGCCACACAGCTCTCCTCATCTTCCCCCCTCATCTCTGCCTTCTCCTACCTGACCTAAACAGCATTTGCCTCTTCCCTGCCCACATCCATATCTACCCCATGGCATTGCACTCCCAGCCCCCTTACAGATACATGCCTCATGTCCTCTCTTGGACTGCTAACTGCCCCCCAATCTCTTCCACATGTAGCAACACTGCACATCACACCTGCAGGCAAGCATCTGCCCTCCCTCTCTTCCCAGTGTCGCCACTCCTCTGCCCCTCAATACCAGCAGTGCCTCCATCTCCACAGGGAAAGGAAGGTGCCGACGGCCCCCATACATGACATTTTTGCGCAGGTTGCTCTGACAGATCTTGGCTATATCTGCAAGGAAAGGAAGAAACTCCATGTGCTGAACCAGACAAAAGGCTGAGCATTGACTCCTGCAGTGCTGGCTGCACATCCTGGCTGTGTTGAATTCAGCCCAGTCCACTGCCACGAGAGGAAAGAGACCTCATGCCGTCCCTTATTCTGTCAGGACATGTCCAAATCATGAGAAGCTAGCCCCAGATAGTGCCCAGGGTAGCAGGAGTACAGGCAGTGATGGGACCCCCTTCTCTGGAGGGATTCCAGCACATCCATCAGACATGTTGCTTCACATCCGATGACTCTGGAAGAGCTCAGCCTGCCTTGCCTCTAGGGTTTGGCTGTCAAACTGGGCCTATGTCACAGAGCTAAGCTGAGCCCCAGAGAGAGAGAGAGTACTCCTCGCTGCTCAGGTGAAGACAAAACAGGAAATGACCTCTGGAAGCAGGGAGATTTCAGACACAAAGCAGATTACTGCCTGAAGGCCCAGCTCCCTTTGTACCCTGCTCATTTCTCCTGTTTGACAAAATCAAGGATTTCCCCATTGGCCCATGTTCCCCCCTGAATTCTGTCTTCTTTCCTTGACCACTGGGGCTTAGTAACAGGGAGGAGAGCTATTTGCTTTACAGGACACAGAAACAGCCATACCATGGTGAGTGCTGGATGGATCGCTGCTGGCTTGCTGCAGAAACTTGGTGGCATAGGGCATCAGGATGTTGGAAGGGAGGAAATACCCAGTAAGCAGGTTTAGGAGCAGCCAACCACGCAGCAAGCTCTCCCTACAGGACAGAAAGAACTCTGGACACCTTGGAACAAGACTCTCTGCTCCAAGGAGTAAAAAGTGAACCTCTGCCCTTCTCAGCACTATGAGAGATAGCAGCAAAAATGAGGTGGTGGCCCTTGGCCAGAGTATCCTTGTGAGGAGAGGACTGACCAACCTACCCCGGCAGCAAAGAAAAGGAACAGGCACAGCCACACTAACATCACTGCTGCCACATCACAGGGCAGTGTGGGATCAAGTCAGTTCTGACTGCTGTACAAACTCCCCAGGGCTCTGAAGAAGAAATCAGGGCTCTGGACAGCACTGCAGCTGGGAGCTGCCAGGAATGTTTACCAGTGCCCAGATACCTCAGGAGCCAGAGACGAAACGATGATTGTCCTTTGAAGTGACAAAGCCAAACCCACTGACAGGTTAACCTTCCTGGGTGCTCAGCAAAAGCCCCAGCAGCTGGGGACAGCACACCTCTTCCCCTGCTCTGCTGCCCATCCAGTTTGGTGGATGCTCTCCTGCAGCCACGCATGCGCAGGAGCTGATAATGCAGGTACTCACTGTTTAGGGTTGTGGGTGACCTGTTTGATGACCTGGCAGTACACCTCATCATGCAAAATCTCCTTCTCCTTGCACAGCTGCATTCAGAGAGAGGACATAGCATCAGACAGGCCCCAAGTTTGCTTCATGGCTATTCACTTCCAGCTCCTGAGCTCCCTTAGGAAATCTCTAACTCCCATCATAGCTTAAAGCCGGGACTTAACAACCTCTGATCTCTAGCGCTGTTTGGGCCCAGAGAAGATGGCAGGTTGTGCTCTCAACCAGGAAATGATACCCAGGTAAACCATCTGCACACACATACCTCTCCTGGCGTTAAACAGTCTCTTTGTTTCAGTTTCTTTTCTCACCCAAGAGGTTGCATTATGGCTCTCCCTGCTCTCTGCCTTCCCTGCAAGGCCTTGGCCCCTCATTCCCATCAGTGCTTCAGCACCTTGTCCAAAGGAAGGTCACAAACCTGAAGGATTTCATAGATGCATTCAATCTCATTCTGGTTCTTGAGTTTTGGCTGGTCTCCCATGAACTGCATTAGAGCTGCAAAGCAAGGCCTAGCATTTAGGTCTCAGCAGAGCTGATTCTGCCATGGGGCAGGCAGTAGACTAGTAAAATCCTGAAGACCTTTCTGCTCCACAGGCTATTTTTACACTTGTACTAGACATACTCTCTCGGTGGGGCATCACCCAGGCACTGTGATCTTGGGCACTTTGTTCTGAAGGCAAATTGTATTTTGCTGTGGCTATCAATGGCAGAAGTGCCTTAGGAGGGGCTCTCCTCTCTCAGTTTTCATTCCGAGCCCCAAGGTGTCTGTGCGTGGCCACTAGGGCCATCTTGCTCAGTCCTGCTCCAGCCTCTGTTGTGTGACGTCTTGGGTAGATACTTACTCATGAAGTTCTTTGTAGCCAGATCATTCAGTTCACTATCAGAGTACTGGAGCAAAGACCCCTGGATTGGGACCTGAAAGGCCAGAGCACAGGGGTGAACAAGGGAGGCAGATCAGCACAGAGCTGCATTACAGGCTTCGTGAAAGACACAAGCTCCCAACATCTTGCATGCAGCACTGGAGAACAGGAGGCTCCTATACTTCTGCAGAGACTGCAGCGAAGGATCTGCTCTGCACTTTTACCATGTTGGAGAAAAGCTAGAAGTAATGCTGCAGCTGGGATTCCAGGTGTAGCCATGAAGAGAGACTGGGCTCACCTTGGTGTGCTGGACAAGATCAGCTGCACTCTTCTTTTCACCAGACATCTTCTTTTCAGCAGACATCCCCTTCCATTCCAGCCTAGCCACAGGAGAGAGAACATAAGCCAGTCCACGAGATACACACGGAAATGGCTGGCATAGATCAGGCTACACAGGCCCATATGACTGCTCAGGAAGGACCACGGTCTACTCACTGAGCCTCTCGGAAGTAGGCTGTAGCAAAGTCCATCATGGTGTAATGATCACCAACAGGAACAAGCATAATACTGTTGGGTTCTGATGTCAGGCTGGGAACAGAGCTCTGCAGGGACAGGTACGAAGCCCAACTGAAGGTCAGCTGATATACAGTGCATATACTCCTCACCTACAAGACCTGAGCAGGTCTCATCTGGGTGTGGTGCCTCCCTCTCCCATTATGACAGTATTGGTGGGCCTCCACCTACAAGGATTAAGCAATCTTTTCCTTCCCCCAGCCTTGGGTGTAAGATACTACCAAGGCCTTAGATGCACACAGTCATGTTCTCCTTCAGTTCCGCAAAGACACCTCACCTCCCTGCTGGTGTTCCTGCCCTCTGTGGGAGCTTTCATGCTCTTTCGCAGCCTTCCATGTGCATCCATGCTGTTGTTGAGGTAATCAGGGGCTGCAGCCAATTGCACCAGGCTGGTGGGGAAAAGACCAGAACGGCCACCAACAGAGCCAAACTGCCAGCCTGCAGAGATAGGGGAGAGAAACAATCAGGCCCCACGGCAGCTGCAAAGAGAAAGGAGCAATGAGGCATCCTACAGGAAAAGGAGAGAATCAGTCTCTGACCAGGCTTACCAGCATTCTAAGGTAACATCCACTACAACTGTGGCAGCAGGAACAGAGTGAGTCATGATCAGAGAATGGTGGAGCCAAAGGTGGACAATATCAGCCCTTAACAGTCTGCTTTCCTCTGGTCTGCTTGATAGCAGCATGTAGGGCACCACGTATGCAGCAGGCCCTTGAACCCAGTCCTCATCTTTCCTGCCAGTCTCAGGAAAACTCCCTTACCTGGCTCTACGCCTTGCATGGGCAGTAACTGGATGAGGTCACCCTTCTTGAAGCTAAGAAGGCTCTTGTCATCTGTGACATAGCTGCGCAGAGCAATAACGTAGTTGGAATCCTGGGGAAAATTGATGGGTAGGTCAGATCTTGTCCCCAAGTATCAAGGGGCTTGTATCATGTCACCCTGTTGGGGTCATGGGGGAAACCACCTTCATTCCCTGCTGCACCACAGCTGCCACCTCACCTGCCTCAGCTTCTCGATGAAGAGTTCCACCATGGCCTTGATGTGCTGAGCCTTTACAGAGTGCAGGAAAAGCTGTTCTGTCTTCAGAGAGAACTCCAGGCCGTTGCTGCCCTTCAGCTCCACTGACAGCACATCTGCAAAGCTGAGAACACAGCCAACATGCTCAGGCTGCTTCTGCCACAGCTAGAGTCTGCCTGAACTGTAACCAGCAGCTCATGGGAATAGGGCTATAAGGAGGCCAGAGAGGCCTCAGCATGCTCCAGAGGTTGGTCTTTCACCAATACTCATTAACAATAAAGATTAGCACTGTACGCTGCTGATGGTTTTTGGTGTACCACTCTGAGGACCTCCCTTCTGATGCCATGTATGGTGCTGAATCAGGCCTAGCACTCACTTGTTTTAAGTGAAATGCAAGGTGGAAAGGAAAGGAAAACACCAAACTCAGTATAGGGAGGATCAATGAGTTAAAACAGGGCTGACACAATCCTGGAGAGCACACAGAACCAAGGAATTTGTCAGCTCACCCATTCAATCTCCCTTCCACTGACTGACCACTCTAAAAGCAACCTGCAAGCCACAAAAAATCCTCCCACAGTAACCAGTACCCTTCTGCTCACCTATAGCTGCAAAGAATCTTCAGGTGCTCAGGAGTATAACCAGCTGCCCTTACCACCTTCAGTAGCCGCAAGCCCCGGTGAGAAACACCCAGGATCTGAACGTCACTTCCATTTTCACCCTATAAGGGAAGTGTAGTGGTAAATAGGACACAGCAGGGGAGCAGTATGCTGCCACAGGTACCAGAAAGGAGGCCTGGGCTGGCAGAGGTGCCAAACAGCAACATTTTTGCATCAGCCTTGCAAATGGAGAAAGCAGGTAGAGGAAGACAGAGGAGTAGGAGTCTGAAGGTGCAGAGAAGCAAATGGGAGAACTATGGGAAGAAAGACTCAAGTGACAGCTGCCAAGCAGAGAGTTTTGCAGTCTTACATCACAGCAGGGAGCAGGGATTAGGGCATGAGAGCAAAGAAAATATGCAAGTGAAGAGAAAGGTACAGAAAGCACAGAAGAGTGAGTGATGTGGGGCCTGGGAAGAAGAGATGGCTGAAACAGAAAGACATCCCAAATGAACCAGAACCACACAGCCACAGCAAACCCGGGCTCTGGTGAGACGATTAAGACTCACGTAAACGGGGAAAAGGCGGGAGAAATAGTTAGCCCAGTTATCTCGAGCAGCCAGTACAATCCTCTTCTTTATCCCATCCTCCTGAATGGACCGGACATCAGCACCAACCCGAAACTCCACTAGCAGAAATACAAAGCAGAAGTTTTTCCAGCAAGACAAAAATGGCCAAGCCTTCCTCTGCCCAGGGACTCATTCGCACCATTCTTAGTGATTTGGGGGCAGCAAGCAGCATGAAGAGGCAAAAGGACACTTCGATGGGAAGAACTAACACTACTTGCACACACCAGTCTACTGCCAGTGTCTATCCCCCTGTCCATGAAGCTCTTGTCAAAGAGCACAGATGGATTAAGACATTTCAAAATCCCATCTGTGTGCCTCAGTTTTCTCCCTCCACAATGAGCACCTCAGAACTAAGTTTCCTTGGCTCAGAGAAATTCTGGGGCTACGCTCTGGCCATCTAGAATAAATGAATATTCCTACACTGAACTACATCGCAAAAACAAATGTGCTTTCTTGCTGCAGTGACAAACATTTCTTCTCTGCACTAAGTCCTGCCTGAAAGGGTTTGGAGGCTTGTTTCTCACTTAAAACCAGGAGCTGGATGGGCACAGGGAGGGAAGGAGGATGGAACTGTTAATTACTCAGCAGATCTTTCATCTTGCGCTTCTCCTCTCTGGAGATTCGAAGGCAGGAATCAGAGAAGGTGTCACGGATGATCTGCAGAGAAAGAACGCAGAGAGGGAAAGGGCCACAGATGAGTGTGCTGGAGCATCTGAGGCTGTAAAACACACTGAGTTTCAGAGAGAACAGAGTAGGAGCTTGGCTAGGTGGACCTGAGGAAGGGACCAATACTAGTACAGATGCAGAAGTGAAGGCAGCTTATGCAATGTTATTATGGAATATTTTGTCCTCCAATGCAGAGGCGAGGGGCCTTGAGTCATACACCAGTACATACCTGTTCACAGAGCAAGTTCAGACAATAAGGGTGACTGAAGTTTTCTTTGGGGTAAAACACCTGCAAGAGGAAGAGAAAAGTAACATTTACATTACAAATGTTGCAGAAATAGCTCACCAGGGATGTTTTATAATCTATATGCCCTACTGCCGGAGAGGACTGAGTCCATCCCTAAAGTCAGTGGGAGAAGAGGCATGGTGAATGTGAATGGAAGAATTAGAAGTGAAAGATCAGAAGTAAAGTGGTGAGACCACAGGGAGAACTTTGTTCAGTTCAGTGCATTCTCTAACACTTGATTTTTAACACATTTTTAATATTCTGAAGAGAAAGTAGCAGCTAACAACAGTTTCACTTCATTTGTGGATCTCAGTTCTTTATAGAGGAAGTTAAGTACAGGTAGAGCAACTGAGGCACAAGATTCAGTAAGGTGGAGTAGAACCCTGATGCCCAAACTGCCTGATGATCCCCTAACTGCCACTGCCATATCATGTGGCCTCCTATCTTTGCACTCTTACATCACACAAAAATATCTTTGCACATCACAGTAGGTGCATGGGCAAAGGCAGATTTTAACCTACTGTGGGACCAGCTCCCTCCCCCTACAATGAGACCTTCAGCAAATAGAGTATACCTCTTTGCGCAGAAAGATTTTCCATGCAGGGTTGATGTAGGAGAAGCTGACGCTAGCAGTGAGCCTGTACAGCTGGGTTTTGATACCGTCATCTTCTGCCACTGTTACAGTAGAGGCTGAGTAGGAAGAAAGAGCAGTAAAAATGGGCTTTGGTGACTACAGAGTCACCTTTCCTTCTTCTGCCCTACCAAGAGAAAGGGGACAGTGCCATATGCTTCATCAAAGACTATTGTCAGGAATCCTCTTCAAGGTCATCGATCACCTAATGCGGATACACGCACAAAATAGTCATCATGTGAGTACCAGCATTTCCAACAGCACTTATACTTGCTCTACTAGCCACAAGCTTAGTGCTCAGGATAAAAACAAAGCACTCCAAAGATATGGAGCACAAAGCATCCCAGGCAAAATATTGCCACTGTGCTTAAGCTTGAAAACACATTTTCGGTTTATATCACTATAAAATGACTGCTGAAGCGTTCAAAAGGAGATAAAAATTATCCTGAGTTTGCATACTGTAAGGTTCAGGTACAAGGCATCTAGTACTTGCATTGGATTTTCTTTCTCTCTGCATGAAAGATATTAGAGATAGGTTCCATTTGAAGGCAATCACTCAAAGGCATTGCTTTACGAGGTAAGAATATCCTCATTTAAGCAGTTACAACTTTTGAAACTTTGGAGTTTGTAGACAGTCAAGAAAGGTAATAGATCCCACTGTGCAGCTATTTCTATATCCCTATTAAAAAGAATGAAGGAATTTTTGAGGCTAATCTGGCTGCTTTCACAGTACTTCCTAAACATCATGTTTTTCAGAGTGAGAAAAAAATAATAGGGCAATTCTTTTATATCAGAGAAGCTGCTGCAGGATGTAAGTCTGCAGGTATGTGCATGGGCTCTTTGCACTTCACAAAATGCGATGCTGATGAGTGTTTGAAACAGCTTAAAAGACAGTGGTACATGTGTCCAAAACAGTAAAGTATAAAATGAATTGCGGCCCTAGGCTTCCATTGAAATTCAGAGGCAAAACCTAGGATGGAATAACACTTCCAAAACACTGCTTGGAAGCATTAGCAACGCCATTTTTCAGGTGGGCAGCATCCAGACATACTTTCTGCAGCCAGTGTCCAAGGATCTCCCAGGCTCCCATTCTCCCTCTAAGAAACACTCTCACATTCCTTAGCTCATTTCTAAGGACCCTCCACCAGAGGCTCTAGAAGGTAGAACACCTCCTTTTTCACGCCTCCCTAGTCTAAAGTCTGTCCCTTGAATTGCAGCTTTGATAAAGCAACTATGCTTCAGATAGGCAATAAAATGTGTTGTAGGCTGGACTTTGATAAAGCTGTAGCCCAAAGGTCCTTTTTATTTTTAGTTGCATTTTTTCAGAGAAACTCAGCCCCTCCTTCATCATTCCTGTCTGATATCCTGCATTGCACTGGGAAGAAAGTAAGGCATTAGAGCTGGGCCAGTGACTGTGGTGACAACATCTCTGATTTCACAGAGTCTCGTGCCTCTCCCCAGAGCTCATTCAGTCTTTGGCCAGCAAACAAACAACAGAGCATGTTGTGTGACCTTCCTTGCACCCTGGCCCCTGGGCTGATTCTGACCCTCCATCTCACACCAAACTCACTCTGGCAAAGTGAACACTCACCTTTCCTTGTAGATTCCTCACGGCCTCGGTCCCCAGGCAGGAGAGGCACAGGCAAAGATGGGGAAGCAGGAGGGGTCTCAGAACCTGGAGGAGTACTTGGTGGGTCACCAAAGATGGACAGGAGAGGCATCTGTTTCTCCCTGATGGAGCTGGAAGCTGAGCCTTTCTTAGGTGGGGGAGCTGGAGGCATCCCTTTGGGACTCTTCTCTAATGGCCCAGAGGATGGCTGCAAAACAGCAAAACCATTCAACACAGTCATTCTCTGCACCACTGCACTTTGCCCTGACACTGCTGTCAGAAATCATCCCCAGGGCAGCAGCCCAGCTCTGTAAGCAAGACCTGTGTGAGCAGGGGTACCGGAACCTGTAAGTCAGCGCACAGTCACAAGCAGATGAGGATTGAGCAAATCGAGGTGCAGAGAACCAAGTACTTAAGACTCCATCCTCCAGTTGGAAAGGGTGGAGGAAAAAAGACATCAAGACCTTGGGGCCAAATCTGGGGGACATGAAGAGTTCTCTTTGAACTGTTTTCATTCAGATCAGCCCTAAACATACCACAATAAGCCTTGTTGCTTCAGGGCCTTTCTCCAGGATCTGAAGGAACTTTACAGACTAGAATGTATCCTAGAATGCTCTATCATGGGCTCTGAGCCCACAGCTATCTTGTAAGCAAAAAAGAAATCACGTGGCTTCTATTGCACTACTAGAGAGCTCCCAACTCATTGGAGGCTGCATAAACAGGCTCTCTCTGCTGAGCTCTTGGCTGGTCAGAGAGGAAGAAACTCACTGATTTGGGAGACTGGAGATTCATCATCCCCAGCTTGGCCAGAGCCTCATTTTTGGGATCATTCTTCTTCATAAATGGCTTGGACACTCTCCTGCAAGACAAGGGAAAACAGAGTCACTGGGACTGCAATGAACTCATGGCCACAATGGAGCCATGTGGCAGTGCTGAGATGTGGTCCCCTTCATCTCCTTCCCTGCCCACCTGGCTGGCTCCCACCTTCTCACCTGATAGGCTCAATGGGCTGTGGCTCAGGGGCTGGCCTGCTCTGGTACATTTTGATGATGTTGCGGATCTCCCGGCTGGGTGCAGGCCGTGACTCAGGGCTCAAAGACTTCACTACAGGTGGCTCCTTCTTCGCTGTGGGTGTCTGCTTTTTTGGCTTTGGCTCAGGAGGTGGCAGGATAGGAACAGGAGCTATTGGGAATGAGAGCTTTAACCAACAGACCAGCAAAAGCACAGGACAAAGCTCTTGACTTCATCTGAAGGTCCCTCCCTTTCACTCTCGGCCTGAGTAGCCTTGGCCTTCCTGTGCCTTGCTTTGACATTCCACATTATAAAGCCCAGGCCTTTCTCTTGCTCCTCTGTTCTCAAGATGCAGACTCAGAGAACAGCCGGATCCTTTCCCTCTCTGGCTATATCCTGGGCTGATGCTCACTCCTGGAAAGATGCTGCTTGTCAGCCTGCTTAGGTTTCCACTGCATGTCACCTTACCTGCCTCTGTTTTAGGACCGGACTTCTCTTTTTCCTTCTTTTTCTCCTTCTTTTCTTCCTTTTCCTCTTCCACCTTTGGCTGAGAATTTGCTGGAGGAGTCCAGGTTTTAGAAGGAGGCCTTACTTTCTTCACTCGGATCTGTTGCTGTTCTGAACAGAAAGGTGGAGCCCAGCCCATTAAACTCATAACAAACACCCAGCCCCTGGCATGGGCCTACCTGGTTCCCACCCTTGCATCAGTCAGAAGAAGCCTGTGCTTTCCAAGGGCAAAGGAGAGTGTGGCAGCAATAAGCCTGAAATTTCTAGAAAACTGGCAACTCAATGCCTCACAATCTTAACTGCAGCCAGTTGAACAGGCACACAAAGTTTCTGATACACGCAGCACCACAAGCTCCTACAGGGATCAGCTGGATTCCAGACAGGGAACCCTACTGTTATGCTGTGGAGGCTGCAGAGTAAGATGCTATGATGAGTGAAATTCTCAAAGTGGTAGAGGCTCACCCATCTTCTGGAAATATTCTTTCTTCTGCTGGAAAGTCTCCCGAGGGTAGTCATCATCTTCACTGTCAGAGAACTGGTCTTCCACGTAGTTAAAAACCTGCAAGCAGTTCACAACACGGCCAGTTAGTACTAGCCAGCAGGGACACCTCCAAAGTGACCTTAAACTCAAGAGATGACCTTCCCTCGCTAGGGCTGGACCATAACACAACTTCTCCTCATCTGGCAGTATCCCAAGAGATCAGGCTCTGACCCAAGAAAACATCAACCAAGTCCAGAGGAGGAGAAGGATGTTACAGCCCCAAGACAGCTTGCTGGAAGATAAAGAATTCAAAGTGATGAATTTCCTATATACCTCATTGAAACTCAGCTCAGCTGGGAATGAACTAGCCAGCACTGCAGCCAACCCTCCACAGACCTAAATGTCATGAAGGTTTAACCCTGTATCTTAAAGTCTCAGCAAGCAGAGTTTGAAAGGCTTCAGTGTCATAGATGAGCACAGTGCTCTGCTCCCCTCTCTGCCAAACCACAGTCAGAGAGGAAGGGGAGCAGAGTAAACACAAAGTATGACAAGCAAATCCAATTCAGCACCACCATCTGTTCCTTGCACCTGTTTTTCCGCATGAGCTGGAGATTCGGGAGCCTTTGGTGGCTGTGCAACATTCTGGCTGCTAGGAGTCTTTTTGGGCTTAGGGGAAATGGCTGGGGCCGGGGCTCGTGGTGGAGTTGAGACTCTTGGCCTTGAGTTCTCAGGAGGCTGCTGCTCCCACTGCCGTAGCTGCTGTTGCTGCTGAGACATGGTCATGGCTTGAAGGGTCATCTGCTGGGCCTGGAGGAAGGAATTGCAGTGCACATGACCCTAGGCCTCGGAAACACCAGTCATCAGTCAGGCTGCCCCATTCTTTCACTAGCAATCACAACTTCCCTGTCCCCTGCCTTTCTGGACAAGGCAGGCCTTCTGAGCTTCTGAAAACATCTCAAAGACTCAGTGATATAGCCTGGGGCCCTTCTGCCCTCACAGGCTTTTGTGCAGAAAGCAGAATACTGCAGATTTGCATCCCTAGCAAATCCTGCTGGATTTGAGAATTACAGCTGAGGCCTCTTGGGACCTGCTCTTATCCCTGCTACTCACTCACCACGTGGTGTTTCAATGCCCCTTTCTACACAAAGGGGCAAAGAGGTGATTCCCAGCTTTGCAATCGTAAATAACACCGACTTGACACACCTAATCCTCAACTCATAAGCACAAAGTGCTGCAGAGCAGGCCCAAGGCAGAAGGTAAGCATGGCTAATCTTTTCACAGCTCACATACACTAGTGTGTTTTTCTTCCCCAGTTCCTGGGCCTCTCCCACCCAGTCCCTTCCACTCACCATCAGCATGGCTTGCTGGTTGATAAAAGCTTGCTGTTGTGCTGCTAACTGATTGGGATCTACAGCTGGAACCACAGGCTGGGTCTGGGGCATAACCATAGCTGGGAAAGACAGACAAACACATATCTGCAAACACCCACAGGCAATTGTTCCCCACCATGCCTAAGCGTCAGCCCAGAGCAGCCTGCTTGGCTCCATCTCTGTCTCACAGAGCTGAACTATGCAACGGCTGTACACTCAGCTCACCAGTTTCTGGAACAGTTGGTCCTGGTTTCAGTCTCAACACAGATCACACTACACTAACATGTGGCTGCACAGCTGCTAAACAGCTGCTGGACTATTCGCCAGAAGAAGCTACACTGCAGTGGCAGCTGCTGAACCTCCTGAATGTAAAGTCTGTAATTTCCAACGAAAAGTCTAAAGTGCTACGATGACAGCACACTGCTAATATTCAAACGCACAGGCTCCACTAGGATGCCAGCCCTTCCATCTTCTTCTCCTGTATAGTTACTGAAACACAATGTTATTACCTGGCATAGGTGTCATCCCACCAACCGCTGGCATCATGGGCATGGATGCTGGCATCATGCCTGCCATCGCAGGTATAGGCTGGTAAGCTGGTACTTGCATCATTGTAGGGAGGCCTAGAGGCAAAGAAGTACATGCACAGTGCTTTGGGGGAATCTCAGATCAGAAAGCCTTGATCAGTCCTGCAGAACACGACACATTGGCTCAGTACATCTGGTTCTCTCTCTCTCCACATGCATCAAGCACAGAGCTACACGAAGGGTTTATCTCTTCATATGCACCGGGATAAACAGCAAAACTCAGTGAAAAAGGAAATCAAAGAGAAACATGTGGCCTAACGTGTTTTCAATAGCAAGAATCAAACCCTGTTTCTACAGCCTTAGGACACCATAACTTTCATGACTAAGCATATAGACACCTCCTGCCTGTGTGTGATTATGGAGAAGGAATTCTTTTGAATGATGGGCAAAGACCTCTGGAAGTGCCACATCTATGTGGGTCTCTTTGCAGCAGGTAGCATGAGTGAATGAACCATGAGCCCGGGCCTGGGCTGAATTGAGTAACATGTGAAGATACTGTAGTACCTTCTCTGCTCCCGGCAGTCAGAACCCACAGAACAGAAATCCACAGAGCAAAGGCAGCAGAGCAAGAGGCATCGAGATCAGTGTCTGCTAAGAGTGAGTCAGCATGCAGCATAGGTCTTCTGAATCATGATGTTCTACCCAGTGAAAATGGCACAATTGCACATTTGGCCAAAGCGCACAAAATTCTTTCAGTGGCACAGTAAGAACGACGTAAGTAGCCACACGAGTCACAAACTAGCCTCATGCCAGTAATCTGAAACAAGGCCTATGGTCATGCCCCAGAGCCTTTACAATAGCCACAAATAGCTCCAGTCTCACTGCAGACATGAACAGAACAATCTCCACCTTTCTGAAACAGCTAGGAGTGTTCCTACACATGCAGATTTCTCAGTGCCATTAACATAGTGGTGTTTGACTCCACCCTGCTGAAAATAACTGAGTCTTGTGCTTCACACAAACAACGAAAAGTAAAGAAGCCAAACACACAAACCAGAACCTCTTCAAGGTTCAGACTTGCTAACCCATGGAATAGCTAGAGATGATAGGAAAGTCCGTAAAGAAGCAATAAGAAAGATTAAAATCCTCACCTGAGAAAGGCAGCAATTGTTTTGGGAAAGTACAAAGTGCACTGAAGGTGAACGAAGGACTTATAAATATTGGCCTAGGGAAGAGGTAGCCTGGGTCAGAGGCAAGCTATCTGCTGCCTTATGCTCTAGACCAACTCATGAGAGAAATTAAAAGCAAGACAAAGATGGCACCCGTAACGAGGCACCTTCTCCAAAGCATCTGTGTCTCCCAGCACCTGGGAGGGAGGAATGAAAATTCTAACTACCTAAGCTGGAAGTCTGATGTTCTCCATGAATCAGTTGAGCCCATGCAATAATCAGCATTTGAGACATTCAAGTGCATGTACCCCCACAGGTGTTCCTGGCTGTCCCCATCCCCTTACAGACCTGTGGAAGGAAAGATTCCTCTCTGTGTGGGTCCAATCTTCCCACCTCCTTTCATGCGGCCAGTCAGACTCTCCCTGCTCTCCAAATCCTGCATCAACAAAAAATACAGTAGTCTCTGCTCAGATAAATGGACTTCAGAGTGGGGTAACCATACAAATGTTTATCTGAGCTGAGGAAAGGCAGAGTGACCAGTCAGACTGAGGAATGCTTGCGGAGGGAGTCACAGGAACAGGAAAGCTGCAGAGAAAAAGGAAGGAAGAGAGAACAGCAAGGAACTTACTAGTACCCTGGAACCTTGATGCAGCACAGGGCTAAAGAGATCATCCACATAGTGATCCAAACCCACAGGAGTCCTCAGGTCATCTCTGAGTCTTGCATCTAAGAGCAGAAAGGAGTCCGGTGACAAGACAGGTAAAGAACATTCCCCTTTTTCCAGTCCTTATTAAACAGTCATGTTTTGGAGCAGAACTCCCACCTTACTTTTAGTTTTTATGAAGAAAAGTCAATCATCCCCCCCCACCCCGTCCTGAGCTCACTGACCCTTCCCAATGCTATCCACAGTCCTGGGTAGGAGCTCACCTGCGTACAGGTGATTGAAGTCTGGATGCAGACTAGGTGGTGGGAAGGTAGGGGCCCGGATGCCTGGAGCAGGGGGGATCCTGTTGAAGGGAAAAACGAGATGAGGACAGCACAGAGTGATGTGAAAAGAGATGGGCCAGTAGGTAACAGGGCCAGAAGTGGTGGAGCAGGAGAATGAGCTGACTCACGAATCCAGCGCAGAGTTCTGGAGGAAGCTTCCATCCCATTCAGGAGTGATGGGGTATATGACTGAGGATTGAGAGGGGTTGCTGGGGCTCCTAGCCTCTTCCATTTCTCCAATGAGATCCAGCACAAAGTCACACCCCAGCAGATCCTGCCACGTGTTGCCGGTAAACATGGAGACAGACCACCCTCGAGGGCTCTTATCAAAACCCCTGGTAACAGGGAAAGGAAGAAGAGGGAAGATGGCAGGGCAGGCATGGATAAAGAGGGAGAGAAAGGGAAATATTGCATTCGATTTCCTCTTGCCTTGTCTATCCTAGCTTAAGTCCTTAAGCTCCTGAGTGTGAACCAATGATTACATGCATAAGGTCAGGAAGAAACTAGAATCACTTAAGATTTGTTCAATTTGTGCATCTTTTCTCTGAAGCGGCTCTGATGGATCGTATCTGTGAGTCCTCCGCTCCTAGGGAAACCTGAAGTCTATGCACACATATGGAAGGGAGAAGGAATGAGTATGTGCTGGGAGGGTGAAAGAAGTGGCTATTTTGCATCTGACCATACTGTCTTTAGCCTGCAGCCCTGATCAGTCTGAACTCTTAAGCTGCTCTTTTGCATAGTCCCAGATCTTCTCCCATTCTCTGACAGTACCTTGCATGCAGGAGCCAGCCTGCGTACTGCTCCCCGGTCATCCAGGACTCCACTTCAGCTGAGAACTTCTCTTCTAGCCCAGAAAAGAAAGAGTTAGTACACACAACGCCTGGCAACGCCCTAAGCAACACCTCTGGAAAGCACAGGCAGAGACCAGCTGAAAAGCCTCACGCTCCTGAAGGGGCCCACAAGGACAGTAAGCAGATGGAGGGATCTGCATGAGCTCATTCACATCTACAATGACTGTTTCACGGCATATCTCAAAGCATTTCCAATCCAACAGCCGAAAGCTCCCACAATGGCTCGTCTGGGCCATTCCCCTCACTAACAAGCCAGAGGAGGAATGCCCTGCGCCTGATTCGCAGAGCTTCCGAGCTCTCAGGAAGCAGCATGAGCCAATGTTTGGGAAGGGAGAAAGGCTCAGTAAGTCTGTAACAAAGGCAGTGGATGCTGCTGTAAGGCCTATGCAGTAATGGGTAACAGGAAAACTAGATCCAGAGAAATATACCACCAGGATAGCAACCTCTGCTGAGATGGGCCCCAGTTCAGAAGAATCTCATTACTCAGGATGCCTGAGCATCAGGTCTGAGCTGAGCAGGCTCAAGTTTCAGAGCTGGGGTCTGGATTCAGATGCTCCTATCCTCAGTGGCTGCACCAACCAGAAGCATTCAGCCTTCTGATCACTCTTCACCAAGCCAACAAAGTATTTTCTGAATGCTGATTTCTGCACTGGAGGAATTGTTAGGGACTAGATGGTGGAAGGGCAGAAGTATGAGTTACCATTAAAAGTATGGACATCCAGCACCATCTTCCCTCTCCTCTGGTTTGCAGTCCACTCCAGCTGAGTGGGAGGGTAGGTCCGGGAGGCTGCTGGGTCAATCTCTGTGTGCTGTGCTGCTGTCAAGATCTTGCGCTGGCAAACAGCATTGTAACCTTCCATACCATGATCTGACACAAATCTGGGAAAAGGCAGCTGCTTTTAGTATGCACATTGCTCATCTCTCTCAACCCTAATCAAAGCATAGCCAGCCCTTCCCTCCTCCTTACTTCAGTAATGGCTTCTCCAGTGCTGGTGAAGGAGCAAAGGAGCTCAGTAATGTTGTCATCAGAACCCAGGCTCGCTTGCTCCGCTCCATGTCTGGGTTCTTCCATGTCTGGCTGACCACTTGACTAAGGATTTCATCACGCAGGGACAGGTTATTCAAACCTCTGCCAGCAATGTAGTTGCCCAGAAGCACCTCCTGCCAGCCATGGAGGTTCTTGTCACCAATGAACCGCAAAATCTAGAAGCATCCAGGGAAAAAGGAGAGGGCTTTAGCTGAAAAGCTATGGCCTAAACTGTGCTGCGAAGTGACTTCAAAGCTCTTGAGTTGTAGGTATCAGGCTGTTTGTGATGCTAGGAAGAGTAGCCAACATTCAAATCTGGATCTGTGCTCAGTTTTCATGCACCACCTAATTTCTGGGGAATTTGGGGGACAGTGTTCACAGGAATAGGACTCTGACTAAGTGTCAGGACTTCTTCAGCCTACTCTTACTCTGCCTCTGACTCATAATTTGCTCTTGGGCAAAACAATTCCCCTTCTTTGGGCATCAGAGCTCAGATTGATAAACCGGTTACCGCAGGCTATTTCTTCCTATGTCTGATCCCACAGGCTGCTTAGCTTTAACAATATGAAAAACAAATTGATTCAGAGCTGATCTCTGTGAAAGTCTCAGAGAACCAGACATGAAGAAATGCAGTCTAACAGCGGAATGTTAGAAAGACTTTGGTGTATTTAATATTATACCAAGTAGTGTGACACGTTATGCTCAAACAATTCACTTAGCAGTGATTCAGTTTCTTTGCTATGCATATCAGCATCATAGGTGTGCTTGTAATTTTTATTTCTCGCATATAGGCACAAAATAATTTCTTTTCAGCCTCTAAAATTCAATATGTCATTAGATTAAAATTTTTCTAAAATGTGCCATGAACAGCTTTGGAAAGGATATTTATGAATGATGGTCTATTTTTTCTGGAAGAACAACACTTCTTAAAATTTCTGGCTGAAGGTAGTAGCGGGGCCAAAGACTACTGAGAAAAATCAGAGATGGTGGCTGTTTAGTTCTTTATGGAATTTTTTGCATACTGTCTTTGCTGTAGAAACAGCTGTGTATTATGATTAGCAATAGAGAAAAATGATATTTAATCTCTAGGAAAAATAATAGTAATCTGCTTAAACACAATCCTATTCACAAGGCTTCAGTGAAGCTTGTGTTCCCCTATAATCAAGATCACTGGGACAAAACAAAAGACTGGTTTTAGGTATTACATTTCCTAGAGGGCTTATTTTAATTACATGTAACTCCCAAAAGGATTAACGGATTTACTTACAAATTCTCTGAAGATTCATTCTATTTTTCAGAGTGTAAAAATCATCATTTTTAAGAAGAAATGTACTTCTCACATCCACAGAGAGGAGGGCTGGACCCTCCTTACATAGGAAACTCAGTTTGTGTCTTCATAGGACAATTTCTATTGATACCTTCATGATACAGTAGTGCAGAACCATGCTGACCCAGGATATAATGGTGTCTCTCATTACGCCAACACTACAGAATTAAGGTGTGGTTCCAGGTATAGTTTTCTTGATTACAAAGTCCCTGCCTGTGGCCACTTGTTCCAGCCTCTACATCACAGTTCACTGTCCTCTGTTGTGTACTGATGCAGCTGTACATCTGTGATACAACCAGCGTATTACAGCTATAAACCAGATCATGGAAAAGACCTGGGTTAAATAAACCTTTTTCTGACTGAGATACAGGAATAAGTGCTTGAGGGAGGGAGGAGACGGATCTCCCTTATATCATATTACATATTGCTCCTGAAGCTGCAACACTGTGAAACAGAAGCTTAGCAGTCTAATTCCTATATGCCCTGCCAAGTTCTGAGACTATGCCACCAGGCAATTCACTTTGATCCCAGTCTTGCTCTCACTTAAATCAGTAGCAAAACTCCTATTGAGACTTTCTTTTACCTTTTATGTCTTACTTGGGTACTCACTGAAGATAACAATTACCCTCTAAAGCTGGTCCCTGCCTCGCCAAAAATACAGAAACCATTCAGGGAGGCATGATCTCTGTCAGACAGGTCCAATACTTAGAAGAAGCTGGAGTCTGTTCTGCTCTCCTAGCACACTGTGCATTTTAAGAACAGTAGTATGTACAAGAAGAGATACACGTGCTTCAGCATCTTGTATGACAGCATCAAAGCATTCTCTTACATTCACCTGTTCTTCAACAAGGCCCTCGTCAAGGAAAAAGTCTCTCACCAGTTTGTTGATCTCAAGTGCACTCTCCTGGTATTCAGCTTCCAGACGGGTTAAGGAGTGCTGCAGGGGCTGACCAGGGGCAGGGAAATCTGTCTTCTACAAAGAAACAAGAACACAGAAACATGGAGTTTGGTACTTGGTGTTACCAGAACTAGAATGTCCTCTCTGTAGGGGAAGCAATGGGGAGATATGAAAAAGGTTCCCACCTGAAAGTGTGACTTGATGAAGGAGGAGAAAGGATAGCTGTTGATGGCGGGGGGGAGGGAAAGGTCATCTTTGATCTTGACCTCTGGAGGCAATGCCTCAGTTATCTGGTTGGCTTGTGCTTGATACTGACCTGCAAGAGAAAGTTCTGTGTTCTGGTAGTCAGAAATGCCGCCAGAGCATATCTGACTTGCAGTGCAACACATTAACATGGCTATTACACTCCCCTGAGCATCTGTACAGACCCCTTACCTCCAGAGACACCTAGCCCCACCCCTGCTGCCCCAACCCACCAAGTAGGCGCATCCTCACAACCCTGAGTCCACAAGGCCTAACTTCAGTGGGGAATTTTTACATTTCTGATCTTTTGGACCCTAATGCCTGTGTAACACAGAGGACAGTCAACACCTGGCATTTCAGTTCTGTTATGAGAGTCTAAAGGACAGGAAACACTGAGGTTACACAGAGATACTGCTGGCAACCGCTCAGTCAGCAAATAAAGGTTATCATAAAGAGGCATTGGATAAAGGATTTATCATGAATAATAGAGGAGCAAACATCTTTCTGAATGAAGAGACTTCTCAATGCAGCACAGCTTCTGCTGCACTCTTCCATCTCCAAACCAATATACCTCTCTCCTCCTCCCTGTTTACATCCCATCAGCATTAATTTTCAGCGGCTTTAGTGCAGTCCATCCCCAAGTTCCTAGACCAGATGACAGTTCCTGGAGACGTAAGCCATGAAGTATGAAGTACTAGGGAATCCAGCACAGTCTGCTCCAGTTCACAAGATTCTTCTGACTGATTATTACCTATTATTGCACTATATAGAAGGCCAAAAATATGGCTGTCATTTTATTAGATGCTGTACCAATGTGCCAAGGAGGCAATTCCTGCCTCAATACATTTTCAACTTAACAATTTGTACAAAGAGTTACAGAAAGAGTTACAGAGGAAATGAAACTGTGAATAACTTCTTGCTCAAGATCAGGTCAAAAGCCAGGCAAATAATTTTGATTAATGGTAGTTTGGTGATTTGAAAAAATAAAAACCAAAACATGCACATACAAAACATCCGTTTGCCTTTATCATAATTACACTGTAATGGTAATAAAACAAATATAGCCCAGATGCGAGACAGCAGGTAGAACAGCCACTTAACCTCCTGCTAGAAAACAAGATAATAAACAAAGTAAAACAGTACAAGAGAGGAAGGGAAGGAAGAGATTTTCTAACCTTCAGCTAAGTGCAAGAGGGCTGCAAGCTCTGCAGGGATCTCCAGCAGTCCCACATCCTGGGGAGAGAGTGAGCAAGTCAACCACTGGGGTACCAGAAGTAGAAATTTCCTGCAGTTGAAATAACTGCTAAACCCAGACTCTTTTTTGCTGAGACCAGACAAAGCTACCTTTGAAAAGCTGGCTATAACAAGTACTGGAGTAACTGAACAACAGTAGTAATTCTGCATGTGGCATATTCAGAAAGTTTACAAATAAGGAAGTATCACATTAAAGCAAGTATCTGAGTTGGGTCAGCAAAAGAGGAAAGGTGAGTTACTCCTGTCAAAAGCAATTGCCACAGACAGGAACATTGATTTTCTTTGACTCATCTCTCATTACTCACAGGCTTTTCATTTTGCAAGGAAGAGACTATGGTTTAAGGATAAGGGTCATTTTCTCCTGCTCCTTTTTCTGCTATTCTTAATTTTTCAGAGTGCTGAAGAGTGCTACGGCATAATTACAGAAAGATTTGATTCCGATTTTTGATGCACCATCACTATTTTAGAGTTTCCTAAGGATGCTCAGATTTTCACTGTGGTAATTCTGATGAGAATCTGGCAGAGAACCTTGATTTTTCAACGTTTTGCACCTTGTACAATGCATACATTTGTGCAAGGCAGGAAGTAAATTGGCCAGTGCACCACAACGTATCAAAATCAGTGTCTGCATATAATGTAAGACCAAAGATAATTGTGCTCTAGAGCCTTGACCTGAGACTGCTGCTTCATACTGGTCCCAGTTCAGGGTAGGTACCTTGCTGGCCAGGGAGCCTTATTTATTTCTGACAAGACTACTCAGATGATGAAGCTATTTAACAGAGCAAAAGAATTGGAAGCTTGCTTTTTTTTTTTTAAGTTTTGCATAATAAAACCACTACTCATCAGCATACCATTCTGGCGTCTCTCTCTAAATAATTTCTCAGCAATTACTAATAGATTCACAGTATTTTTGATCAGTTTCATTTTGCTCATCATGAAGTCCTTGATTTTAAAACAAACTTCTCACTGGAGCATTCAGGAAGTGTACTGTGAAATTCCACACTGCTGGATCCAAACCTGAGAAAGCAGGTGGTATTTTAAGAGCACCCAGAGCCAAATTCTACTATTGTCATTACTGGCAAATCCACACAAAATTGTGGGTGACAACGTGTCAACCCAGCTTTCCTTGTCACATGTATCATAGCAAATGCATGCTGTCTAAATGCACAAGTAATGACATTAGTTAGCAGTGTTACTTTAATAATTGATCACCCCCAATCTTTGTGATTCTGCAAAGTGTTAAGCTCTCCCAGCTTCCACCACTGAGTAGGAATGAAACAGGCCCTACTACAAATGAATGATCAGTGAGCAGAATTAAATAATAACTCATCAGCTCAGTCCATCCTCTCCCTGGAGACCCACAAGAGGAGCAAAATGGCAAGGGCCTCATTTTGGCAGGTCAGACAGAAAGGTTTCTAGAAGATGCCAAGACATTTGGATGTTCCCATTCTGCACATTTTTATCTGGAATCTACAATGCCTAAGAATGTTTCCAGAGTTTAGCACTGTTGTTCTTCCCTCCCACAGGTACCACGGGGAATTCCCATCCATCACTGCCCCAAGCTGAGGGGCATAGGGGGCAGAGGTACACCCTGAGAGCCTGCCTTGTTTTGTCTCAGACTCTCCAGGACTGCTTGTCAACCTACCATTCCTGGGCTGGGACCGTTCTCGTCACCACTGGCCAGGGACCACCTTCTTCGTTTCCCTTCCTCAAACTCCTGCTGTTAGGAGACAGGAGAGGGAGGAAAAAGAGGTATATAAGTCCAGCTACTTCTTGGAGCAGACACTACGCAGACACTCCAGCAGGCAGGAGCTGGCGTCTTGCTCCAGCAGATAAAATGATGAAACAGCTGCAGTGCCTTCTTGGGACTCACCACACAGAATGGAAAGGGGATGCTGAGGCAAAGCCCTTAGCTTTGCTCAAGCACCAAGTGCCCCACACACCACAATTCAATGGCAGCAGCCTTTGCCACCAGCCCAGCATTCCCATCACACCTTTCTTCCCTTGCCTGGTATTTGATGCATCTTAGGACAAAAGCAATAGCACATACGAGCTGTCAGAAACATTCACCTGCCTCCACCAATGCCAGAGAATGTGATAATGCAGCCTCAACAGGACCTAGGAGGTTGTCCATGAATAGGGACACCTTTAGAGGGGATAGGAGGGACAGCAGCAGTCAAACTCTCTTGCAGCGCTACCCTTTCCCATCCATCCCCTCACCACTCACCTGCTGCCAGTTCCAAGGTAGAAAAGGAGAGTCTCAGTCTCTCCCTCTCTCTCTCCCGCTTGTCTGCATTGCAGAATGGTGTGACTAGATGGGACGTTATGAGGGCTGGGCTGAGAAAGATGGTAGGCATGCTAAAGTCCAAAGGGCAGGGCTGTGGGGAGGGAGTAAAGGAGGAAGAGGGCTGTGTCTCTCCAGCAGGTGAACTTTGAGAGCTTTATTGTTGCTACTGTATGTACTGCGGCTTCAGCAAGCAAACACCGGAGAAATAGAAACAGGTTCAAAACAGCGGTGCTACTATGGTTACTTGGGACAGAGAAAAGCCGGATCCTGTCCAAGCAGGAAAGCACAGGAGAAGGAACAGGAACACACACTGCTCTGGGCACAGCATGGCAGAAGGCACCTCTGCAGAGTCTAACATTGACTTGAACTTTCTTCCCTGTGCTTTACTAGTCATCCCAGCAGCTGCATGACTTTCCTCCCTAACTTGTGAAGCTGCCAGCTACAGGAACACAAGCTGCTACCATGAGCAGTCTAATTTCCTATTTTCAATTTTACTTTTATCCATTTATGCAAAACATATTCAACACTACTGACAGAATCATAGCTCTTTCCTGCAGACAGTCTTCTATCTTCCCAAATCACTGCCATCCTATTCCCTCCCCAACTACGAACCTGGCTGATTTCCAAAAGACTAAGGACTCCAGCAGCCTGAAGCAGCTGTAGGAGATCAGCAAATGATCACAGTGGACAGAAGAAATCTTGCATTTCAGTCATACCTGGGATAACACCAGAAACTAAACTGGGCAACTGCAAGAGCAAGATGAATGAGCTACAGCTTGAGCAGAACAACAGCAGTGGAGTCCAGAGCTGGAACAGACCGAAGTCTTATGTGGGGCAACCTAGAGAAGCTCACACTCACAGAAGTACTACCTTTGACAATTCTCTTGTTTATAGAGAGAAGGCTCTAGGCTCAGTTATTGCTTCTTTTGACTGCATTTATCTCAGTCAGAGAGTGAAAGACAAGTTTCACCGCATCATTGCCTCATTTCCAACAAACTCTCTCAAAGGCCAGCCCTGCCCTGGCCTCACCCACTCACCAGCTCTCTACCTAGGGCAGAAATAGCTCTTAAAGTACAAGTCCTGTGAATAGGGCTGTTACCTGGCAGTACTTCCTCCTTTGAACAAAGGGTCTGGTGATTAAAACCATGATCTTAAATTGAATCAAAGTTTTCTTCAGTCTCCTATATTTCTTCCTAAAGGATTGTGGAAAGAGAAGAATTGCAAATGAGAAGGAAATGTCAACAAGTTTGGGAAAACTGTAGACTCAACTCAAGAGTATTGGGCAAATATAAGTTTAATGCAACCAGCCAATCTGGACATGGTATTCCCTTGCTAAGCCTGGTCCTCATCAGGATCTACCTCCACAGCCTCACTGGGCTCGAATGAGCTCCAGCCATTCCAGTAAGAGTTCTTCCAACAGCATTCCCCACCCACGGCCCCGGACAGGCATATCCTCATCTTGTCATCCTAAGCAAAGACAAGGGCTGGACTTCGCCTGATTTGCAACTCCTGACCTTGCCTGGTAACCACGGAAGTAAGCCTGAATGATCGTGACTTTTTCCTGGAGGATGCGGAGGTGCCTGCGGTGAAGGAGGCGGCGGAAGTTCCTCTGGAGGGTAATGATGGCCCAACTCTGTCTCTGGTTCCACCGTCTCTCCAGCAGCTGCCTGGCCTTCTCCTTCAGGAATACCTGGGCAAAGGGGGCAGCTCCTGACCCACAAGGAAGCTGCCAGCTTCTTTAAGGAGTGATTAATAAAAAAAAAAGCTGCTGGTTTACATCCTTGGAGCCTTTGTTGCCTGCAAGTTCCCCTACTAAGGGAAGTGCACGGCCTTCCATTGGGGAGGGCAGGAGACTTGGGCACAGAAGACAATGAAGGGATGAAAGTATTTTTGAAGGACAATTCAGGAGCAGGCCATCAGGGAGTAATGGCGCTTAGCAGGCAGGGAAGGAGGAAGCGCAGGCTTCCATCGAGGAACGCTAGCTGGACCAAGGAGTTGGCCCTGCTAATACAATAACCTGGAGACAGTATTTCCCATTTTTCCATCCAAGACACTAAAAATTTCTTCTTCGCACCAAAGACAAGAGGTGAAGCAAAATGGAGGCAGAGGCATGCATTGCTCCCCCTCTTTGGGCAGAAGGGCTGAGGTGCTCACTATCCATTGATACCCAGTAATGGTATCCCAGATGGTTGGAACTGTCGGATTGAGATTCTCTATAGGCAGCACCTTTGTTACTCCAATCTGATAGAGTTCGGAGGGATTCCCCACGACATGAGACAACACTGCTGCACAGCTTTCCCTCTCCTCCAAGCAGTTGTGTCCTCTTGCAGCCAGGAATCTGTACCTAGAAGATGATACATTGATATAAGGGAAGCCGGGGCTCTACCTATAGTCACCAAAGAACAAATCTAGATGTGCTGACAAGTCCACCAAGGCCTTGAGTGGAATCACAAGCCAATAAATCACTCTACCTGGCTAGGAAGTTCTGGAACGGAAAACGGACTGGGTATCCCTCTTTTCTAATGTGGATAGCCTCCAGTATCCCTGAATGCCTCAGCTGACAAGTGACATACTCCACATCAAAGATATTTGACAGCTGTGGACATATGGCAGAATTAAAAATGGAAAGGGGGAGAGGAAAGAAAAAAGAGAGGAGACAGAGAGGTGGGTGCTTAGGAAGAGGCTCCTTCTATTGTCCTGTCCTCAGGCACATCTTCCAATGGTCTGTGGAGACAGGACACACTACCCATCAAATCCTTTGTGAGTCTAGCTGTCACTGGCTTCTTATCCCCTAGCATGTGGACAGCTCACACAACCACAGGGATGGGCATGAGAGAAAGAAAGAGGAAGAAAAGTCTCAGCAATCAACGGAAGAAATGAAAGTCCGAACCCCAACTGTAATAGGTGTAGGGAGAAATAAGCAGGTTAGTATTAATGAGCACCAAGTAGGGAGATGGACTTGAACTTAGGACACAGAAGAAAGAAATAAAGGAACCACAAGACTGATTCCGCAGGACAAAATAAGGAAATAGAAAAGCAAGAAAACTACACAAGAAAGAAGTAACCACACAGCCTTGTTCCCAAGGACAAGATAAGGGAGAAAAAGAGCTGTCAACAATAATGCAGAAGTGAGAGAAGTAAAGAACACATCTGGAAACTACAGAAAAGACCAACTGGGAGCTGGAAGATCCCGAATACACTATGATTGGTTCAGAACTATAGGGTGCATACTAGACTGGAAGGGTATAATTACCCAGAAATCTGCTCAAACAGGGTCCCTCTTCAGAGGCACCCAGCTCGAGCTGTAATTACTGCATGTGTGTCATTAAAATTTATTCTGCTCTGATTTGGCCTCAAACCTCTCAGAAGGAATGTAGGGTTGGACTCTGTTATGGTGGCTGATGAGCCTAATCTTCCAGTAGGCAAAGCTGCTGGAGTGGACTCGAGTGCTTCTGTTGCTCAGAATGCTGCCTTACCTTTTTGGGATTAGGGGTGATGCACCGAATGAAGAAGGCATGGCTCCTGCAAAGCAGAACAAAGGAAAAGCCTTTCACCAGCCTCCTCTGTGTGCTGACTTGGACAGACTTCACAGAGCCACCACCTTTCTAAGACATCTCTTTCCAATACAGAACACCATCCTCTCCTTCTGCCTCAGCAGCTCACAACCAGCCCCTGCTCAAGCATCCATTCCAATTCATCCCAAAATAACCAAGGAAGAGAAGTTTCTGAGTGCAGCAATCAGTCCAAAGTAGGAATGGCACTGTAACAGCATCTCTCACCTTTTCAGCTTGTTTGTGAGGTCCTGCAGAGACTGCTGGAATTTGGACACCAACGTGGAAGCCTGAGGCTTGAGCCCTTTCCTTCTGGTCCCCAACTCCCTTTGCTGATTGTAGACAGCCTTAGCCTTCTGGAAAATGTGAGACACCAACTGAAAAAGACACAGAGGAGCACCCAAAGCTCCCTCAGCTACATAGAAAGCACAGTCTCTTCTATCTGAAACTAGACGATCATTCTCCCTTGTGTCCAAGCACTGCCAGCACCCTAGGTGTATCGTGAGGCAGTCTGTAAATTTTACATATAAAGCACATCGACTGCAGCTAAAGAAGGGACTTGCTGAATTCCTACATGCCCTTTGGTAGAACAAATCTTCTCACAGTTCCTCCAGGCTCTCCTCAAATCTGATCAGGCTCTTTCTGCTTCTCAAATGAAAGCCATGGGGGTCTTGTTAGGCGCCTGAAGCAGAGATCCTCATCCTCGTCCACTACAGTACCTTGAGGCGGCTCTGAGAGAAGATATCCAGCACCTCTGGACGCAGCTGGTCACGGTTTTTGGTAAGAAACTTGTGGACCTGTAAAAGCAAAGTCTGATTTAATGCATAGTACAGATCAACAAACCAGACAGGCAAATGCCTCTCCCACACACACCTTGACTTAAGACAGACAGCTGGAGAGAGGAGCTGGGGGTAAATGATAGAGACTGAGGCTTGCTGTTCCTGCTGCTACCTAAAGTGGAGAGGAAAGTGGCTGCTGCTGCTTGTAGGAGGGATTGCTCTTTTTTCCCCTCACAGTGGAAGACTGCCAGACAGGCTCTGATGCCTCACTTCACCCTTCAGCAGCACCAGCTTTCCTGGCTTTCCAGGGCTCTTGTGTGACCAAGAAGTAGGTAATTCCAGTTACCTACTTTGCTTCTGCCCAGAGCCAGCCTTGGTTGTCTCTCCTCATTCCTGACACACTGATGCTTTAGAGGTGTGCACAGTTACAAAAAGAGGGTTTTGTCACAACACTCGGAGCTGGTCCCTCAGGACACCAATAGCATGCTTCCACTCTGGCCCATTGCTCCCACTGCTCAGAGCCCCCTGCCAGCCCACAGAGCTCACCCGATAGGTGACAGGGCCCGCATAGTGTTTCACAGTGAATACTGGCAAAGGTAGCTTGGGCTTGGTGTACCAAGGGCTGTTTTCATGATGGTAATGACATTTCTGGAGGAAAGTGTGGTCAGTGGCCTGAAAAGGAGATGACAAATATGTTTCCTGCCACTCAAGATATTCTGTGAGTTGAAAAGCCACTACTGAACTGAAGGCAGAAACACGTAATACCTCTGTAAACATATAAATACCTCTGTTAATGGGTATAACTACCCTGCCATATCCATCCCGTGAGAGGGATCAGATAAGAGGAGTTCCTCACCTGAGGCAGTGAAGTCTGGTCATCCAAGATACGCAAGATGCCATGGGGTTTTGCAGAAATGAAATCAAGGCATGACTCACTGTACATCTTGGAAATAGGAATCCAAACTAACCGCTCTTGGCTGTATTCCTCCTGCACGTTAAAGATCAACTAGTCAAATCCAGCCACGAAAAAAAGAACAAATTCAAGGCGTTAACAAATAGATGTGATTTACTCTTCAGGAAGCTAGTGTTTCTGTGATGATAGAAACCTGCCTAGAATCATCTGTTCTTGTCTTACGAAACTTCTTTTAAATCTACTAATTATTTTCCCAATTTGAAGGAGGAAGGCTTCTGTTTGGTCACAGAATTATGAAAGTGAACAAGCTGATGAAGACGCTTCTATTTCTAGAAGCTTGTGAAGTTGCGGGTAAAATACTACAACAAATCTATCAGAACAGTCTTTAAGAGTAGCAGCTAAGGTTTGAGGTCCCTCATCCTGATCAAGTTGCTTATAAAATCTGTAAGAGGGAGAAGGCACTAACAATCTCCCTTTCTCTCAATTTACTACAGAATTAATAAAAGGTAATAGCCAACTTTGTTTGGATTAGGATCCCATGAGTACTGCTTAACAGGGCCAAGTCCACTCATTTTCATTCTTCCCCATTAAAGGACACTCTCCAGTTGCTGCTGCCTCAGCTTATTCCAGATGTGCTGCACCCCTCATCTGCTGACATGAGTTCCATTTACCTCCTCTTGGGCAATGACAGTCTGGCTGAAAAAATACTGAAGATGCTCATTGGCAAAGTTGATGCAGAGCTGCTCTAAGCTGTTCACCCCAAGATCCTGCAAAGAACAAAAGCATAACACATCCAACCTGCAGCCTCCTAAAAGGCTGTGCCTTTTCAGCGTAACACACAACACCAGTCAGTGTTAATCTGAGCCCCAAGTCCAGGCAACTTGCTCTAATCAATAAGTGGTATCGAACCTGAGAAATCCAAATCATTTTCCTCTTCCTTAGAAAGACAGAACCAAAGTCAGATAGATATGTGCACTATTTATCACTTCATAGTCACTTCATGCAAGGATATTAAACATGCAAGACTGACATGGTGGGAGCACCAGAAACCATCTCACCATTTGAGACTAGATTTTAAACTGCCTACATCAGTTAGGACATCACTTACACACTAATCCACCCAACTGCACATGCCTTAGGATTCTGCCTATGCCACAAAGTAATGAGGAGATGCGCTCCTCCAGATGGCAATTCATGGCAAGAACCCATAGTAAATGTGTTAAATTACCTCCTGAAGGAGTCCTTTCCACTGCTTCTGAAGAAGTACTCCCCCCAATACAGGCAATTAAGTTACATGGTACAAATACTGTCTCCTTTCTGCAAAGACATGATCAGATTCCCTCCCATCTCTGGCAGTGGCTGAAGAGAATTAGGGCACACAGTTGCAGCCCGTAAAATATTAAAGGAATAGGAAAAGCAACCTCAAAACCATATATGTCCACAATGCCCACAGTGCAGTCCATTTCCAAGGGAGCCAACCACTCGTTGATCCTCAGCAGCAGCCATTCAAAGAGAAGGTAATACAGAGTCTTGGCAATCGAGTCCCTGAGTGGGAGAGGGGAGTAAAGACAGCTACAGCAGTGACAGTACCCTTGAGTGCATCTCACCAACCCAGAAAAACACCAGCAAGAACTACCTGGCATCAATGGCTCCTTCTACAGACAGAGGGGTGAAGATTCGATCATAAGACATCACCTGGACACATAAAAAGAGCTAGAATTTATTGTTACTATCTTGCAAATATACCTACTTTTTGGAAATCCACAAGAAAATCAGCGCAGCTTAACTACAGGATTTTCCTTCTGGCCTCAGAATTTTCCCATGTGCCATAAAGGAAAAAGAAAAAATAGAATTTTGCTGCCACATTTGTGCTGGCAAGTCAGCTAGCCAATATGTTAGGCCTGAAACTATGTCATGTTAGAAAAGAGCCTCCTACATATGAGTTCTGCCATTTTACAATCTCTCCACCCTGACCAAGCTGCCTTGAAGGATTCAGCCCATCTGTCCTGACCCAGCATAGGAACCATTTTGCAGCATTTTACTCCTGTAGTTACTTCCCAGATTTTGGACTCCCCCAAGGTGGCAACCCTTCTGCTGACAGGGCATGTCATCCCTCAGTATGAATGAGAAAGGGCCACAGAGGTACTCACAGTGACCCGGTGAGTGACAGCACTTTGCAGGAGATCTGCTGAGACGCTCAACAAATTTGCCACAATACGAATCTCAGTATCACTGGCAAGGGCTGCATGTTCAAATGATCCTTTCTAGATAATGGAGAGGAACAACAGATTCAGCGTGGACTGGATACCAGATGTCAGATAAAACAATTGCTCTTGACAGCATCTTAGCAGCACAGAGATAGGTCGTGGCCTGGGCAGAACACCACTATCTAGGTTCACTTTGGCTCTTCAAACAGCTGCCCAAGCTCTAATAAACCTTGGTTCCTTCTCATCTTCTGTCCCTGCATAGGTCAGTCTGGAACTTCATATCCAAGCAACAAGATGGTCTTCAGATCATATCATGTTCAGTCAAGAATAACATACCTGGTCCCATCACACAGAACAACCGCAATGTTCAGCACTAGCAGCCCAGTCCCAAGCCACCAAGGGTTAGCGTACCTCATAAGAGGTAAAGCAGATGTTCCCCAGCTGCAGAATGGCAGCCAGCACAGCCCAAGTAGAGGTCAGCTGATCATGTGAAAGGCTGATTTCCTCCAGGGCTTGCACCAAGACCACAAAGTCTTGACTGTCCTCCTTCCCCAGGATGTCACACACTCTGCCCTAAGAGAAAAGGGATAGATAATTGGGGTCAGCCTCCTTTGCCCCCAGCTGGAATTACGGTCCCAGCAGCAAGCTTCGGACCGGGATTTTAAGCATAAGGGCTGGAGGCATCTGAAACAGAAAGACCAGAGACATCACAACCAGCTGCCGCTAGTGGGAGCTCAGCATTCACAGCAGACCAGTCTCTTTTCTCCTTGGAGTTTTTGAGAGTAAGATCTCTATTGCCCACTGATGATGTGTTTTGATTATGCTTCCAGTATGGGCACCCACAGACACCCCTTGCCCACAACTTGAGTGCCGCTCAACAGGAGAGGGGATGCTAGAATCTCCTCCGAGTGAGGCATGCCAGAGTTACTACGCTCGATGGTACCAGAACCTGACGTATCAAGACAAAGCAAATGGGTCACTATAAACATAAAGAGCAACCCTGGATTTTGGTCTCACCTCTGACATAGAGTTTTGCTATGGGAAAATCACTCCCATCCTTCTTATGCCTTTCTCTGCAAGAATGACACTCCTAAAAACTACCTGTGATCCTGAAGCACTTGGAGGTCCCGGGTCAAGCAGGTCTGTAGAACCTGTCTCTGTTTAACAGCAGTCTCTGATGAAAACTCCCACCTGACATCAGATTCAGATAAGGAAAAGAATGAGGTTCAGGCAGCTCTTGGGCTTTTTTTTTTTTTTTTTTTTTTTTTTTTTCTGCCAAGCTTAAGATCTAAGAGAGCTCTGAGGGAGATTTTGTCAGTCTCTACTAAACTTCTTTCCACATGATCTGATCTTTTTCCATTTTTTCCCTACAGCAGGCTGAGACACTCCTGTTAGCTATCACCTAGAACATCACACCTCATAGGGCCTGGTTTACAACACAGAGCCTTTGCCACTAGAAACCCCCCATGAGAATATAGGAGCATCTTTCTGCAGAGGTAGTTGCATCCTCTCTGCAAACTGTACTGACTGATCTGACAAAAAACACTCCTACTAGAGCAGCCGCATCATATCCAGCAGGTTCTGGCAGGATAATACCGGTGACAGGTGCAAGTTTTCCACAGCATAAGTCAACACAACCTTGCCAGCAGACCTCAGAAACACAGACCCAGGCCAGAAACAGCACGGTCTTCTCAGTTACTCCCAGGTGATGGAGAAAGGTACATTACCAACCTCCAAGACAGAATTCCCCTCAAGCAGGTAAGTTTTCTAGCCCTTAGCAAGCATCTGTAAGTATCTAAATGGTAGGATGGGCCCTTAATTGTTCTCCATCCTTGAGTCATTAATGCTACTTGTCTCTTCCTTGCCTGAAGGAAAGATGATAGCAATCATTTATCAAACATTCCTCAAAATGCCATAGCTACTATAAAAGAGTTTTTTTCACCTGGGAAACTTGACCCATACAGCTGAAACAAGAAAGATATCTTGCTGATGCTGTGAACTCCCTGAGTATGGAAATCATTTTCAAACAAAGCCAACTGTGCTCCAAGATGATGAATTGCCAAAAGTCTGGGGAACAGTTTTCTGATTTAAATAAATCTTAACCAGAAGTTTACTTCAGTGGTTTTAGACTTTCCACCCACTGACTCAGTCAAGTAATCAAGTGCATTCTGGAGAAGGTAAAAATAAATTTCCCATGCTCTTTTTAGTACTGCAGTAAATTACAAATGCAAGAAAAGATGATGAGCAAGGGATTTCCACACCACGAGGTGGAGCCATGGGGCCACATGATGGTTGTACTTTGCTTTGAAAGACTTTGGGAGCAGCAGGGGCCATGAAGGGTGAGAAAAAGAGGCAATAAGACACCAAAGCATTCCTTCTTGGGTCAGGTGTGAGAAGGAGCAGAGCAAATTTCAGCAGAGTCCTGTGAGGGGCACATCACGAGAGAAGCACAGTTAGCAGCTGCCTCATAAAGGGCCTTGCTAATCAGAGAGAAGTGATGTCTCAGCAGTTTCACTCTATCAGCTGCTGCAGAGCACCATTACCTCACTCACCTGATTCAGGTAAAAGTAAGACTCTGCCTCTTGCAAGTACAACGCTTCTTTCTGCTCCATAGACAGCCCAGCCAGCAGCTCATAAAACACATGGTAGTTCCTCTCACCATGGGCCTAATAGGGTACAGAGTTTATAAAATTGAACTGAGTCTAGTTTTAAGACTCTAGAGAATACATGCTGCCACAAATCAAACATTCAAATAGGTAGACACTGAAACTCTGGTATCAGTAAGATGAGGGCAGAAACCACCCAAGAACCGGGTCATTTGAAAAGGTTCCAGCATTTCTCACTGACATTTAAAGAGCATTCCATTCGAAAGTAGCTCTTTTCACAGGCTCCAATATCTGACCCTTTCTAGAACCCAGACATCATGAAAAACTGAGTGAGGAAAGACTTAACTTTTAGTAAGCCCTAATAAGTGGCCTGTCTGGAGTAGAGAGAGCTCGTATTTTATTTAAATAAAAGAAGTGGCCACCTTGTAACATATTTCTTGCTGACAGAAGAAATGGGAGGCAACTCTTACACTTATTCCAACCCCTTTATTTAACAGTGAACTTAACATAAAATATGAATAATACAAAGAGAGTGAGGGACCCCTCTAGGGGGGAGGGACTCATTGGTCCTCACCTGAAACACCACACGAGACTTCTCCAGTAGGTACTGGGAGATGGACATTCCCACCATGGCCCCACTGAATATAAGAAGGAAACATTCTGTAAGAGGTTAGTGACAGATTTTTTTTGTGGATCATTTTTCTGATAGTCTAGCAGAGGGAGTTGTTGCTAAGAAATAAGGGTACAATCTGACCAATTTGGTCTGAATTTTGAAGACATTCAACACTGCCATTTTGACCAGACTATTACATAGAAAGCAGCTATAAAACATCCCTCAAGATTCAAGTTTGGGTTCTGAACAACCTCCAGAGTACAAGGGAGCCTGAAGTTGAATGATTCTCACAGCTTATGTCCCTAAAATGTTCAGGGCATGAGCTACACACCTTCCTTTCAGCCATCTCTGATTACTGTTGCATTATCACTCCCTCATTTGTCCTTACCCATTCACTCCTTATGTCAGGCTGACAGCTTTAGGGGACAGGGACTATGTTTTTGTTTTGTATTTGAATTTCATCTTGCACAATATGATCCCAGACCAACAGCAGGAAGCCCAAGTACAACAGCAATAGTGGGCTATGAGGCCAATTGTTTGGAGTTAAGCTGCATGCAAGGATCTCTATGGCTGTAAGCCCATCTGCCTGTCTGTCCCAGGTAGATTAGGCAGAGATGTAATGAAGGGCAGAATTAGTAGGCATCTGAATAAAAACAGTTGATTTGAGAAGAGTCAATATGGCTTTGGTAAAAGGATGGCCTGCTTCACAAGCCTTCTAGAGTCTTTTGGATGAAATGATAAGCATGTGGATATGGGTGATCTGACAGATACAGTCTACATGATTTCCAAAAGGTTTCAATGAAGTTGTGGGATTTACAAGGAAACTGAACAATCACACGATAAAAGGGAAGGTCCTGACATGGATATATGATTGGCTAAAAAGCAAGAAAACAATTCTAAGGGTAAATGGCCAATCCTCATAATATTGGGAGGTCACTGCTGGAGTTCCACAATGTGTGTCTTCTGACCTGTGATATGTAACTCAAGGTTTCATAAGTGACCTAAAAGAGGAGTTGAATAGAAAGATGATAAAGCTTCTTGATGATACGAAGTTACTCAAGGTAGCAAAGATGAAAGCCAACTGTGAATAAATGCAGACAAACCTCACAATACTGAGTGACTGAACAATAAAATGGCACTTGAAATTCACTGTAGCTAAATGTAAAGTGATGCACAAGTAATCCCAGCTTCACATATAAACTGACAGGCTCTGAGTAACCATTACTTAAGACTGAGACTTTTGGGGTATAATAGACAGTTCCACAAAAACATCAGCTCAGTGCCTGGCAACAGTCAAAAAAACAAAAACAAAAAACAGATGTTAGAAAGGCAGGTTCAAAACAAAAAGAGGTGTTTTTTCATGTTTTTCATGGAACTGGTTAGACCTGTAGAATACTCAAAGACTGTTGCAGATCCCTGAAGTTTACACGAGTTCAAGAAGAAACTGGAAAACCACATCAGGCTCTGAAACACTCTTGAGTTGAAAATATTAAAGGGCTTTGAAAGTTTTAGACAAAAGAATCATATATATTTGGTCTGCTCTTATTGTTGCCTCAGTGGACACTTGTTGCCAGTGTTGAAGGCACAACATTGGTTTAGATTGTTCCTTGACCATTCTTACGTTCTTACTTTATTCCCCATTTTGAGAGGTAGCGATCAATCTAATCTTTCATGGAGGAAACTTAAAGTAGGAGTTTAAAGTCACCCTCCTCCTATCCTGCATGGGACAGAGGGTGGGCCTTTGTATGACACTTGACTACTGCTAAACTTTTTCTCATCCAAGCACCCCCAGACAGCTGGGAAAGGCAACATCCTATGATGTCCCTTTAACTCACTGTTGCAGATGGACATGCAGAAGCTTCCCAAAACGACTTGAGTTGTCATTAAGAATGGTTCTGGCATTCCCAAAACTCTCCAGGATAGGTAGGACATTGCAGGGCTTGAAGAAAAGAGGGAGAGAACACCCTAGTAGGAGTCATAGATTTTAAACCCAAAAGGAACTCAAGCAACTGTTATTCTGAAAATCCAAGCAAGATAGAACCTCACTGAATTAATTTCAGCTTAGCTATAGAGTCTTTTTTCAAATTTATCATGGTGTAATTATCTCCATCCATGGGTAAGTAGCTCTATGAGCCTTTCCCCCTCACTGCAATGATCTTTCATTTTACATCTGCTCTGTGTTTTTCAGATTCAACTCCCAGACTCTGCTTTGAGGTCTCAGAGGCAGGTATCATCTTTCTGCTCAAACAGATACAGCAGCCTGTACAGCACCAGGGCTCCTAGATACTAAAATAGACAACAGCAGGTACATCAGCTGTGCCCCTGGCTTCATGGCAGCTTCACTTCGAATCACAACTCATCCAAAGCTCAGTGAAACAGGAACTGAGAAACAGCATGAACAATATGGCCTTTTGCATTAACTTTGTCTTTCATTTCTTGCTAAGTCAACTCAGCTACCTCTTACCTGCATGATCCTGCAGCTGTCTGATCTTTGGTAGAGCATAGCCAGGTACTGCACAATTGCTTTGGCAGCTTCTGTTTTACCTGATCCACTGTGTCCACTGGAAGAACAAGAGTTAAGGAAGCAGGAGTCAAAACAGATTTACCTAATATAACCATATCAGAGGTCCTATTACAGTAAATCAGTGAAGCTGTACTGGTTTACAACAAATGAAGATCTGTCACATACTGTTTGAAATACTGAGACAATTTGGCAAAAGAGACCCAAATAAAAATCCACTGTGGAAGGACAAAGTCCTTTTCTTCTACTCCTCCAAGCTGAGGAGAAAATAGATTCAAACTATATTTGTCCAAAGTGAAAGAAAAATCTATCTTCTTTACATACTCCACTCACAGCCTTCACACAGAAGCCTGAGTGATAAACTCATGGTCAGTGAAACACAAAGATGAAAGTCTTAGGAAACGGATAAGCCTTTTAAAGAGTACCTTCATTTCTTACCTGATAATGACACATTGCTCTTCTGCTGATGACTGGGACAACATATAGGCCATTTCTGCTATAGCAAAGATGTGTCTAGTTGCACAGAAGGGAAACTCCAGTTAACTAAACTGACTATACATTTCTGGCACAAAACATGACATTGAAAGGTTACTCATCAGTGTTCTACATTAGAGATGGGCCAGTATCATAATCCGAGAAATGCAAGGACTCAGGGAAATCAGAGCTTTGATCCTGCTAACTTTAGGTCGATATCACTCCTAAAAGAAATTACAAGGTTCAGGTTCCTGCAGGACCTCTTCAACTCAACATGAGCAATGTGCTGTGCCATGGTGTTTAATACAGATGGCCCCAACAATCTTATCTGTACTAGAGGAACCTGCCTATGTTGCTAGCTCCAGCAGTGCTAGCACAGTGCCAGTGTTAGCAATGGGAAGCGCATATTGCCAGGAACTTCTCAGCTACAGTCCCAGGCAGCATGGAATCTAGGAGTTTCCACCATTAGTGAAGAAACTTGAGCTAAAGAGATTAGCCCTGTAGTATTACAGGTTCAGGCAACTATCACTTTGGCAAATGAATTGTTCACTTCCTGTGGCGTTCATCCTGCTCTATGAGATAGCCTGAAGCAAATAAAACAGTTTCCAGATCCCAAGGGGAAAAGAGACTAGGGAGTTATTTGAGAAAGAGAAACGTACGGGGCATTTTTGGAGAGATTCCCTCGCTGATACTGGGTAGCCACATCTTCAGAGTAGATATTGAGGTCTTTGAAAGGATTCACAGAAACCAGTATTTGTCCAATGTAAGTCTAGGCCAAAAATAAGAACAAGAGAAATAAGGTTTTGTTATGTCTGATGACTTATTAGAATTTTCAGAATGAGGAACGCGACTGACTGGGAACACACACACTAATAAAAAGATTAAAATGAGCTTTAAAGGAATACTATATACTATGACTATGCTGCCAGCTCATTCAGGGCATAGTGCAATTTTCTAGTGGTGTTTTTCAAAACCATCATTCATACTGTGGGAGAAAAGGGTATCTTTTTTTTTTTTTTTTTTCCAGTCACTTCCTATTTGCCAAACTCTATATGGTATTTCAGGCACAGGTTTGAACACCGGAGCCAGTAAGTGTAAAAAAGAACAATTGTTCCTCTAGCTCCAGACTGCAACACTGTGAAAGGCTTGCTGAAACTCCAAAGTTTCATCTTGAGATCCACAAATTTTATTTTAATTTAACTGGTTTGCTATGACAGGGGAGTTCTCTCCTTTAGAAGCAGCTGAGCCTGAAACTGAACACAAGCACACTCAAAAGCTGGTGACAAATACCAAAATTCAAGAGAAGCTCTGGGGCTTTCACATTTCACCACAAACATTTAATGCTACTCCTTTTCTGAGTGAAAGCAGTACGTGTCCTTCTTATCACTGTTCTTATGAATGAGCAAGCCCTTGTGTTACTTGGTGAAATATCAAAGCATGATAGAATGACAGAAATCATTTTCTCTTAAAGCTCCTTGTTCAGAATGAATGAGCACTAAAGAAAAAATACATCTCTACCCATACATAAATGAGATTGCGATGGAACCTCTTCTTCAGACACAGCAGAACTGAGTGCTCACAGACTTCCCTAGAAACAAAGCAAAGGACTTGTCAGCTATAGGCTTCACTTGCATGTTTTAATGTTCACCTTCGAGGCTATTTACTGGCCTTAAGCATTTCCAATCTGTCCAGGATTACCCACATGAGAGAGAATAAAGCAGCCAAAGCTCAGAACATCCAGCCTGTCCCTGTCTGTGCCGTGCTGGTGTGTCCTTGCATATAGCCTTTATAGCTGTCTCTCCAAGCAGTATGTTAAGGGTACGGGCTGTCAGGGCACGTGTGAGGAGTCATGTTAGGTGTTCCTCTTTCGACAATAGTAGTACACTCATGATTTTAAAACTGTTAAAGATTTAGGGCTCGAGTCTGCCATAGTTGCAGGCAATGTGAGTTGTGAAAGCCACAGATGTCAGTGCCAGCAGGAATATGACAGAAACATGCCTCTCATTCTGCAAGTCTTCCTGACTTACTGCCTATTTCATCAAAAAGAATGGTTATGTTCAATTCCCAGTTCTGTCCCTCTGCAAAATCACAAAGGTCACATCAGCCTCTGGACTTCATTTTTATTATCCGTAAAGTAGATTCATTTTTTTAAAACTCCTTTCAGGACTGGGAATAGTTTAGCAGGAGAGCTAGAGTTTGCCAGATGAATCTGTAAGAAAGTCTGCTACCCATGGTGAGCTACTCTCTGGTGTGTGACACTCAAGATTCAGTGTGCACTCTGTGCAGCAGAGCATGGGAACACGCTGCACACAATATAGGCAGGAGTTTTCTCTGCACCTGACTCAGTGCAGGTCCATGACCTGCGATTCAGCCTTTTACTTAGCTTTTCTCAGGAGCATCATACCCTCTACTAGGGGATGCACCAAATTTATTCTATTTTCTCAAAAGGTAGCCAAGGATCTACATTGCTCTTTCTGCTGCTGAGCCAACAGGAGCTTTAAAGAATAACAAAAAAGCCCCTGTGACTCTGAGTTAGCTGCACAACACTACTGACAATACATACTCCAGTCCAGTTAGATCATCAGCCTCCTCAACTTCCACATTGTTCTCTTCACTCATGTAAACCTGAAATACAGAGACCATTATTGAAAACCAGAAGTTCAGCTTCATCCCAAACCACTCTTTTCAAATGACTCCTTAAAACATCACCTGTACCTGTTTCTGCATTAAATCCATTTCTAGCATATCTTCAGTAGTATCTTCTGCTACCCATTGATCCTTTAAATCCTTCATCCCACGGCTGTTTGCCAAATGCGGGTCCCTGTAAATGGTCCATTTGCTTAGGTTCTCAACGGTTAGTCGTGGGAGCAGCAATTCAGAGTTCAACCATGCCACAGGATCATATCCCTGAGCCTGCTGCTGAGACCAGTGAACACAAGCTGTGGTTTTTGACTCTGCAGTTTGAAAGACACCTGAACTCTCTTTAACATCTACCTCACTGGAATAACCTACTATACACTTTGGATCCTCTTCTTGCTGTGGAAGGAAGCCCGGAGCATAACAGTAATTTCCAGATGCTTCTGAAGAAAGAGAGAGTTTAGTGTCTTTGTGGTGAATCTGCAAGTCTTGCCCAGTGGTGAAGAACTGGGACGTGGAAGCTCCCTCAGAAGTTTTGATCTGCTGGGGCAAGGAGCTCAGAAGCCTAGTCACTCTGTATTGGGTTGCAGTAGATGTCACCTGTCTTGCACTGCCTGCTGTTGATGCAAATACTTCACCACTGCAGGAATATTGTTGATTGTTTCTCTGAGAGGTTTGATCCATCAAAGATCTGGGAATGTCACGTTTGAATCTGCAACCCTGTTGCATAGGCATCACAGATTTTCTGCTTGATACATCTGTCACTTTCTCCAGGGAATAATCACTCCCAGAACGCCCAGATACAGAACTCTTTGTCTGAACCATGCTTTGGACTCTAGGGAACACTACAGCAAACTTGGCGTCAGCAACGTTGTTCTCCTCCTCCTGATCCAAGCTAAGTATGTACGGAAAGGAACTGGTTCCATGAAGAGGGGAACTATCAGAATGCAAATCGGTATGTCTCATTTCCTCTGTTGTTTCAGAATCACCTTTTCCCTCTACTAACAGCCAAGATGATTCTTTGTCACTCAAGTCATCCATCCCCAACTGTCCCGATGCACCAGGGCAGGTTTTGCCAGACCTAGCAGCCCACCCAGTGGTGCTTACAATCCTGATTGCCATTCTCCTTCTGAATCCAAAAGGCTTGCTGCTCTTCTTCCTTTTCCCAATTTTTTTCAGAAGCCATCCTGAGACACCAATTGCACGTGCCACACTCAAAAGACGAGCTTTCAAGCTGGTTTTCTTGGCAGGTTTTTGACTAAGCCAGCTGGTGACTCTTCTGAAAGCAGAAAGGGTGTGCAAGTACTTGGATCTTTTCCCATCTTGCATATTTTCTTTTTCAGAAGGTGCATCTGCAATCACTTCTTCCTCTGCTTTGTCTTTTTCTGCCTCTAGAGTCTGGCCTGAACCCAGTTTAACCTTTCCAATAACTTTTCCAACTTTCTTCCTTTTGCAAAGGAGCTGCTTATCAGATGGGTTTTTTGTAATAGAGGAACAGTTTGAAATATTTGAAAGATTTAATCTTTTCTCTGCAAAACTCTGAGCTATTTCAGGCTCCTTATGTATACTGAAAGTTTCTGGAGTGGTAGGTTTTGAACAGATGCTTTCAAACTTTTTCAGGTCAGGATTGGTTTCCAAAGCCATCTGCACAGACTTTGTTTTACAGCTTGCTAATAGTTTCATCTCAGCATCTTTATATTTGCTTTTCATATTAAGAAGGTCTTGAGATGAAGAAGAGCACTTGTTTGTAAACATCATCACTGCTAATCCCTGCTTGCTACAGTCTAAGGAAGAACAGTCTGTCTGTGTACGTCCCACCACTCTACTTTGCTCTGCAGTATCACAGTTCCTGGATTTCTCATTCAATGTCATTTGTTGCTTGGACATCAAAGGGCTGTCTTCCAGCGTGCTGTCTTCATCATTCATCTTCTCTTCTTCTTCAGTTCCCCGAAGTAGTTTGCTAAGGTCAATGTGGTGGACTTTTGCTTTCACAGCCCTAGACAGTGGTTTTCTTCTTCCTTCTTCTTTTCCTTTGTCAATGCTCACTTCACTGTTATTCTGCCCATTGCTGTTAGAATGATTATGGCCATCTCTCAACATGTCCTGATCCTTGTCCTTTTCTAATATATTTTCCTTGCCTTCTCCATTATTTTCATTTTCTCTGTTGTTAGAACTTTTGAGTTGGGACCCTGAAACACTTGCATCATCATCTTCCTCATTGCTCTTGGCTAGAATAGATTTTGTTTATCTTGGCATGTCATCTAGCTTCTTCAGTTTCTCCTCTACCTCTAATCCTGCAAAGTAAGTGCCTTCATCCTCAGATTCCTTTCTTCCATCCATGGTCACCTGCTCCCTTTCAGTTTCACAAGCTGCTTCATTGCTTTCATCAAGCAACTTCTTGCAGCCTTCTCCTTCAGCTGTAGGAAGTTTTTCCAGCATGGCTTCTTTCCCACTGATGCCATCTTCCTCTGAAGAGCTTCTCTTCTCTTCACCACTTTCAGTGCTGTTAACTCCAGCCTTTTTTTTACCTCTTTTATGGGTCCAATGGGCTTCATTACTGCAGTCAGAACAGGATTCATCTGAAGTTTCCACGATCTTTTCTTCTGCACTTTCAGTGACAATAATCCGGGTATGTTTTCCAATTACCTTTCCTCCACTTCTCTCACCTTTGCCCCGTGCTGCACTGCCTTGGAATCGAGAACCTGACTTCCTCCCAGAAACTTCCTTAGAGCCATGATTCTCACTGTGTCTTTTCCTAGGCCTGGTATTGTGTGCCTTCTGTGGCAAGTCATGTTTCTGAAAAGCACCTTCAACACTTTGCACTGCAAAGGACTTTACAGACTCTGACTCCGTGAGTTTTTCACCAACAACAGGATGCTTTCCACACTTCCTTTTAAAACTCTGTTTCTTGCTGTTTACAGTGGCCTTTCCTTCCTTACCAGTACTGTCATCACTTTCTTGTCTTGATGTCAGATCCTGTTGTTTGGAAGCCTTTCCTTTTTTCTTTGCTTTGGACACTAACTGTTCTCCATGTTTTCTCCCAAAACCAGATTCTCTTTGATCATTTCTAGTGGAGGCTCTCTCCTCCCAGAATAACTTCTTGTGGCCACTTTCTTTGCTTCCCTCAGGCCTCATCAGTCCCTGGCTTCTTAAGGTGTCCTGTTCAAGGGTTTCATCTCGTTCAGGCAATGACTCTTTGCCAGTCAGCTGGCCTTTACTCTTTTCTTCCCACGGTCTGCCACAATGGATCTTTGAATCTCCCAGAGAGCTTGCCTTTTTCTCATAGTTCAGCACTTTCTCTTTTCCAACCTTTTTGTGCCGAGTCTTGGATCGGGAAGGAGCCATTTCTCCAGTGTTCAGAAGGATGTCAGTGCTTATCTCAGTTCACCTACGAAAGGAAACATTGTACGTTTTGCTGTGAAATAAGCTACAAAGAGAGGCCAGGTCCTTGTAAGTGATAATTACCTATTTTCTGTTGAATAAATGTTGCAGAATCATACCTATACAGCTGTGGAGTACCAAGCTGACTGTCTTGCACCAGGTCAGTCTCTATTTCATTTTGTCATGAATCATCACTTTTTTTCCTTCTTTATTAGGTCTCTTTCCAGAGGCCAGTCATATACAGACAACTGAACCAAAGTCTATGATTTTCCACAGCTGACAAAGGTTTAACCACATTGCAGTTTAAGAAATAAAGATTATTTCATTTCAGGTTTTCCTTTTCTTTTAACCTTCTTTGTGCTGAAGGAGAGAGAAACACATCAAATGATCTACAGCAAATTAATGAACAGTAAACCATTAACTCAGTTTCCTAGGTACCCAGAATCACAATTGGACCTACATGAACAACACTGGCTTGAAGGATGAAAATACAGAATACTGAGTAGATGTTGTATCACTGAGTAGAACTGAAAAGACAGCAACTGATTGTTTAAAAAAAGGCATTTAAAAAAAGGCATTTAACTCAAACTGTTCGAGCTGATTTGATACTGAAGTACCAGAATTCAAACTAAACTGATGCAAAAATATAACCCCTGCTTTTTCTGATCATTTGTTCTTCTTCTCTCTTTTATTCTAATACTTCTCTCTTAACAAATAAGTGCTGACTAAATTTAAATAAATATGCTAATTTTAGTTAAACAGTAACTGGGAAAACCTTTCAAGTTTTCTGCAGTGCAAGAGAAGGAAATTATTAAATAGATCATGCTCAGCATTTGACCCATCTGAAATTACAGTTTAGCCCAAGTGGTAAAATTTATACGTGGAAATCAGTTCTCACGGCAAATAATAAGTCTGCTTATTTCTACTGAAATCTTATTGGAGAGAAGGCTAAATAAATAAATGAATAAATGAGGAATGGGAAGAAGAGAGAAGAAATTAAGTGAAATTAAGAAGAAATTAAGTGGTGGAAAAATAATTATCATAGAGAGAGTGGAGAGTAACACTAAAAATCCAATCAAGTGATCAGAAAATCACTGCAGAAAAAAAGCAGTTAAAACTAAGTAGGTTAACTTTGTAGTATAAGTCTACTCTTTAAAATTGCTTCTGACACATAAAATATTGAGTGAAGATTGGGTTTTTTTTTTAGGATAGCATATGTTACCTGCAGCAAAAGGATTTTCACAACAACATTACTGATTCCACATTAAGACTTTTGTGGATGCATAACTGTATTACAGAAGTACCCAGATAAATCCTTGCAAACATATTTACACAAAAGAAAACTGCTACTGACCCAGCGCAGGTCAGTGGAATTGTTTGACTCTACCTTTTCTTTCACCATGATGGGGCTGATTTTGAATGGTGTGTTCCAGCAACAAGCATTCAGCGTCTTTCTGGCTACACTAAGCAAGAAGTCACAAGCAAATATTGCTCCATTAGACAAAGGCATCTCCACACAACTCCTCCTGAGTGTGTTGTTATTAGCTGGTTATTAGGGAATGGTCAGTATTCTAAGAGTTAATTAGCACTGCTTATCTCTCTATCTTTTTTCCAATCATAGACAGGAAATAAAGGTAAAAGTGCCCATAGGATTAGTCCTGATCTTTCAGCCTATTGGAAAATATCACCTCTATCCTTTTCAGGACTTTTATTTTATTTTTAGCAGTCTCTTGCTGCTCCAGAGAGACCAAAACACCACTTGAGCTCTACCCATTTGTCTGAATGAGGTGTTAATGGCAGAGCCTGGTGTTGATCCCTCAGTCACTAAACACTTCAAGATAAAGGTCCAAACCAGAGAACAGTAAGGGAATAACTGAAAGGAAATGACGGAATGGAGAAAGGAAAACCGGGAGGTGAATGGAGGAAAAGAATGAGACATAGAAAAAAAATTGTTTTAGCAAGGAAACCCAACAGTCAATATCATTTCCAAAGAAAAAAGGTAAAAAATCTCCTGTTAGGAACATTCATGGTTACCTTAGAGATGACACTAGCCAACAATGCATAAGGACAAACCATCACACAGGACACAGGGAAATTCTATTATGTATCTTGTCCTCTCACCTCTTTCTATGTAAAACTTTTCTCTCCCTTTGTTCCTTCATTCTCTTTGCTTTACAGCCAGTTCTGCAGATTCTCTACAGGGAGAAGAGATTCTTCTATCATATTCTTACAATTTCTCTCAACAGGCAACTGTGGACCTAGAAGTCAAGATTCTGTTATTAATTCCTATCTTCACTGTAACTCCATGAGGTGATAATTTACCTAAGGGATGAAATACAGCATCTGGAAGCCTTCAGTCAGAGGTAGGATTATCGACAGGACACTGGCAACATGTTTATCTGGTTCACAGCTCTTATCCTGCATCTCAGCCGTCATGGTTGCAGTGTACAAGTTGTGACAGTAGTACCCAATAGCAACGGGGACTGCAAAGACACACAAGGGTGGTGGGTAATTCTTGATAGATCGGATTGAGTTGGAAGGATTAGCTATACTACATAGTACCAGTGTTTTCTTCCCTATATGAAAAGTAAACCCTTGCTGGGTATTGTACACACACTGCTAGCCTGAAAGGGTTCTGGCCAAGGATTTTGAAATGTGCTTCCATACAGTCTAAGGCCTCTTCTTGCCCTAAGGCAGGAGGAAGGGGAGGAAGAGTGAGTAGTTAAGATAGCAAATCAGCATAAAGCTTTAAATCTTTGTAGCTACTATAAAACTTGATGAGGAATGAGAATTTTTAACATTTAGCACTGCAAGAAGGCAGTCCAATAATAAAGTCCACCTGTTCTCCAAAATGCCTACAACTTGCTTGCAGACTAAAACTTGTCCAAGCAACCTCAGAAGTTGTTTAAAAACAAATACCAAAGGAAATATATTCCAGTGTTCTGGGCACGACAAATTGGTAAAGGACAATTCAGCTGATCAAAGTCTGCTTGGCCTCATCTACCCCAAGGAGAGCAACAAAACCACATTTGAGATTTACCTAGTCCAGGAAGACTGATGCTCTAAAGAGGTATGTAAAGCATATGGTTTTACTGCAAATATTTTCTTGTGTACTACTCATTTTGTTCCCTCCTGTATGGCAGAACAATCCTCCGCATCTGGAAATACAGTATCTCCCTCTTCTGCAGCTGCAGCTCTGATGTTGAGCAACTAGCTGCTGCCCAGAAGGCCTTGTTACATTGCCTCAACATCAGAGAGAAGCAAGTAACAGAAACAGCACTGTAGACCTGGCTAGAGAGACAATAATCATTCTGTTCCCTCTGAACTTGCTTTTTTATCTTGGTCTAGATCTGACACTATTCGTAACATCCTGGACATATATATTGCACAGTACAGAGTTCATTTCCTAATATCAAATCCTCTTCCTTTATCTTCCTTTTAAACAGCAGCCTCTCAAATACGTAAATCTCTGGTCACCTTATTTCAGCTCTGCAGGCTTAATACATCTATAGTAGTGGCCTAGATCTTTAAATCCTGCAACAGGACTTTTCTCACTGAGATTAATGGCAGCTGAATTAGACCCTAAATCCTCAGCACAGGATAGGTGTTAATATTCTGTCCTCCTGAAGGCTTAAAGTTGGTACTGTTTCTGTACAATGTCAAATGAAGGGTTTTTTTCCTTTTTTTTTTTTTTTTTTTTTAGGGTTTATTTCAGTGCGGCCCAGGTTTCCTCTCTTGGATCTTCATAACTCCACCAGTCCAGGATTTTGTTCTTCAGGGCCACCAGCAAAGGTTAACCCACCATTCTTATTAAATGAGACCTCCTCTCATTTTTTTTTTTTAAGGGTCTGTTTTTATGTATTACTGCAGATAGTCATATGTCCAGAAGCTAAAATGCTCCATCAAATAAAAGCACTGCAACAGTTGGATGATAAGGAATATTGGAAACATTGTTGCAGTTTATAGGGAGCTTGGACTCCAGCGTTTATTTGACTCATTGTAAAGATAGGACCTCAGGTTCTGAATCTAGGTTAGAACATGAAAATCTAGCAAATTACAGGGTTTTTTTGAGATAGGGTTTTAAAGCAGACTGCTTTGTGACACTGCTGCTATCACTGGGAATGGTAAAATGAATCATTGCTTACATAAACAATTCCTTTGACATCAGCCCTGCTTTCTAACTGCCCTGGACCATCTGCCTCCTTGACACAATGTAGCAGGTGAAAGATCCTGCTCATCAGTTTTTCAGTTCAATTCATTTTAACAACTCCATCTACATCACCACAGGAAAAAGAACAGTTTGATTTTATTCTGCCTTTTTAGAGGAAATGAGAATTGCTTACATCAGAGAAAAGAACTTCAACGCTATTAAGAAACACAACATAAATCTACAGACAGAAAGAAGCACAGATACCTGTTATTTTAAAACCAATAGAAGTGAATCTCATCTTCCCTGAGCACAGTACTCCAGACTAGTTTCTCATATCTCATATAGAGGATAAAGCACACTCATTTTAGTCTTTAAAGAAAATGCTTGGAATTTTGTCTTAGCAGCTTATGTTTTCATTCACCTGTAAGAATTGTTCAAGCCCCTTCTTTATCACTCTGCACAGTAAATGTCTCAACGTACCTACACTGTCAGTCTTGATCCCAGCAACCAGCAAGTTGCTCAGCACCACATATCATAGCTCTTATTCACGTATATGGTAACACGTTCGTTCTCCCGTGCCTTGTTTCCAAGCAGCCCACAGTCAGTCCCAGCGTCCTTGCAAGTCTGCCCAGCTGTGGAGTCTAACATCAATTCTGGCCGAGCTGTGCCAGGCACAGGGAAGGAGACTGGCATGAATAATTCAAGCTTTCTAATGGCACCTTTGAACTTTTCAACCAGCAATGTCACCAGCTGGTTGGCAGGCTTTTGGATAAGGGGACAGGAGAGAATTCATCCAGGCAGAGGCTAAGCTCAAAGACAGTATGACTGGGTACATCTCTAGAGACTGGAAAGGTTGCATCGATTCCAGTACAAAAACGGCTGTTCCAGTCCAGGAGACTATCAGTCAAGGCACTGTGAATACCATCCAAAAAGAGCTTAAATTGCTGAAAAGAACTGAAACATAGGCTTCTTTATTCCGCAGCCTTGGAGCTTTATTTTAGGGAGCCAAGCATGTGCAGCTCAGGTAGCCTTTTCCTCTTCTCCCTGCCAACAGCAAGTTCTCTGCTGGCAACAGGAAAGCAGCTTCCAGCTAAGCACTGAGATAGCAGCAAAACCCACACCATTCTTGCCCTCACTTCGCCTAAATCTTTCAGTCCAGTACCAAACAAAAAGACTGAATGTCCACTCAGTTTGCTTTCCCAAACAAAGCTCTGCTCTCCTTTGGACAAAGTTTTTGCAGGTAGGTCAAGGTTACTCCCAGAAGGAGCAGAGAGAAAGTGATTGTGCGTCCACACAACATTGCTGCCACATTCAGTGGTTTTCCCCTCCCTTTCTTCCAAACTCAGTAATGGTATTCCCCTTTCTAGCTTTTTCCCCAGGAAAGCGGAGAGCAGTGCAAGTACACACATGTGGGCTGTACACATTCTCCCTCCGCACTCATCAGGTTGTAAATGGACAGCATGGCTAATTAGTGCCGTGTTTAACTCCTGTGAAGATGGCTCTGGTTCTTTAAAGCAAAGTCTCCTTCTACCTACACTCCCCAAAAAAGCCAAAATGGCTTTTCTAAAGGGGGGGGGGGGGGGAGAGGAGAGATTAAGCATGATAAGCTTAGGTGAGAGGCCAGCAACCAGAACAAGTGGCTCTAACCTAAAACATGATTAGTGCTGTTAAGATAAAACAGTGGGTGCTTAACTGCATTTGTTTGGATGGGGCCTGTTTTCCTACCTCCTTCCAAGAAGCTGCTGGCCTGGCTGTTATGCACTATGCTTTGAGGGCTCCTCCACAAAAAAGGAGAGACAAAACCTGGTTGCTTTACCTAACCTTTCTGCCAACCGATGGTCTCCTCCTTAGCTCACTAAGAACAGGTCTGTAGAACAACAGGTTAGATAACTATTCATCACCTTCTTTCATTCATTATTTATAAATAACTCTGTCTGTAGTGAAGAGCGATCCTTTCTCTAAAGCCCAAGATGACTGGTGTCATCTGGAGCATGAATTCCTTTTCCAACCACACAAAAAATCCCCTGGGCAATTAGCTCTAAATTTCAGGGCTGGGCAGAGGGGAAGAAACTTCACTGAAAAATTCAACTCTTTAGAGTTTCTGTGGAGGAAGAGGCTCTAACAAAGTATGTCATTATCAGCTAGAGCCTCTTCAAGGCTCTGAACCCAAGGCAGAACTGGAGCCCCCTGTGTTTCTTTGATTTCTTTAATTCGTTGGAAGTCTCAGACAGTCTGATTTTTTT
>NW_028186258.1:1712235-1756076 GCF_003343005.1 Rhea americana
TGCCTGAGGAGGATGTCTGAGAAGAAGGCACTGATCAAGCTAGCTCTCTTATCAGACTTATCGACTGCTTTGAGCTTCACTGAGATGAGGGGCTAAACTGATTCTCTGCAAATATTCTTTCTCTGCCTTTACTCAGTCTCAAGCCTGTCTGCCTCAGCATCTCTAACCTGACTTCTCTGCACAGACTAAACACTACATTTGCTTGGCTTTTATAGTGCTCCTAGCAAAATGTTGGCAGTTTCTTTTTATCCTTTTAAAGGAAGGAAAGAAACCAACAGTTAAAGATGGGATGTTTCCACATCTCACAGATCCCTGAGCAAACTAGACCATGAAGCACATAGCCTGAGACTGGGGTTCAGTGCCCATGTTGGCACTGAATGTTTTTTACCACATAGGTTTGCACACGCCATTGTATGAAAGACAAGACAAATTCACTTCAGATGGAAGTATGAGCAGTGATGCAGCTTGCCCTCATGCAGAGTCTCCTTAAAACTTGGTACACGCAATGAGAATTAATTTATCTTTGGAGCTAAATCTTGCTCGCACTTTCCCAGTTTCGCTTCCATTCTCCTCCTGCACCCTTTTCTGTCTGGACATACGGGGTTGAGAAGGCAGTGCTGGGTGGGTTAAGAAGCTGGAAAGTAGATTGACTTCGCATCTATGTGCTACCCTAGGGACGCCAGTACCAAGGATAATTTCCAGCTAGCCAGGTCCTCTGATTTAAAAGTCCTTTTACCTTGGAGAAAGAGCTTTAACTGGGGAATCTAGCAGCAGATGGAAGAAATAAAAGGCTTAAAAGGAGGCTTTGTTCCTCGAGGAAGTACAAGACTCCCCAGTTTCCTAAAGATTCCTTAATTTATGCAAAACATCAGGTCATTTCAGCTAATATTCAGCCACCATTTTTAAAACATGATTAAAAAGAGATAACACATCAGTGCCTCTTTCTCACTCCAAATTCTTCTTAAATCAACAACAGAAAATAAAAACATTGATGCCATTGCAGCAAAGAGCTAATAAGCTGAATTTTAAAAACGGTTAACTCACAGGCACAAATAAGCAGGTAATGGTTGTGACTGATCAGACAGACAACACTGTGCATAGATGCACAACAATCCTGTTTGGTGGTAGTTGGGGGTGACGGTGGCCAATGTTGTTCTGTTTCTAGCTCTCATGGCATTAATATATGATATAATATCAATATATCAGTGCTGTTCCTTCCATACCGCATGCTGCCTTATGCTGACAAAAAACATCCTCCCTTGAGCCTGCACCCTAAGCTACTGAGAGGGATTCCAGTTCTCTCTGCTCCAAAATGACAAAGCCTCTGCCCCTTTCCTCCAGCCATTTTAAGATCATCTAAAAGGTCTCCAAGGGCCTCTTCCCCAGCAGTAAACTGAGGAAGCCAAATAAAATATTCATGACTGCAAGAAGAAACCAAAACAATTAAGTCACACACATTTCAAAACAAGCTCCTTGAATATTTCAGGAGTGCTTTGTTGCCCAATTGTCTGCCGTTCAATAAGGCTGGATGATCCTGTTGCACTGCAAGCCAATGTCCCATGCCCTTTACCTAGAGGTCAGCCAAAAAGACAGACTGACACACTGTAGAGATAGTATTACACCAAACTGGAGGGATGGATTTTATCTGGGTCTGAGCTGAGAGACTTTGCACTATGCTAAGACCCAGCTCAGGCTTCCTCCTTTTATCCCCTATGTCTGTAGTCAGTGTCTAAAAGGAGCAAAGGGAAGATACGTGGCCCTGCAAACCTCTACTGACTTTAATCTTGCTGGACTGGTAACTACAGCAGGTAACAATAGTGAGTAACTGGTGGAGTGATGACAGCAGCAGGAACTCTGGCATTACTAGAAAGTGGAAAACAGGCCCCACTGTCATTCGACTGCATCTTCACTGCTGTTGTGTCTTGTGTTAGCAAGAGCATAACTAAAGTGCGTATGCTTTCTTGTGCTCCAATCACACTTTCTTTTCACTGGACACACCAAGGTGCCTGGGTGGCCTCAAAGGAGGAGCAGACTCTGTTTCCCTTCCAGTTCATAACTAGGGAGTTTCCTCTGTAGCGGGAAGCTACGGATTAGATATAGAATTAATTTCATTCAATGAAATCCCCTGGATTCGAATTGGTTTTCAATCTGATTCTTCATGCGTGCATGCAGGAGTGATCTCTCCAAATGTGTGGTTCACAGCACTGGCATGTGGCTGCCCGGAGGGCCTGTTCCATAAGCAATGTCTTCTCCGCAGGAGGTAGCATAGTCGCTGAAGTATAAATCAGAGAATCAAAGTGGAAAGCTAGATTTTCCAGACTAAAATGATTACACTCAGGTATTTGGGAATTCCTAGCAGAAGCTAATAAGCTTGCAGAGATAAAAGCAGGAGTCAAGCAGCTAGGGGTGAGGTTTTTGCATTGCAGCTAAACTGACTTTATAACTGGTATCTGAAGGAAGACACTCCATTCCCTTCTGTTTTCATCAACTGCTTCTATTGCAGCAGTTCTGGTAGTCATCTGAATACAGCATCAAAAGTGCAGTTTGACATTACAGCTAATCTGATGTAATGGTGAGCCTTCTCCAAAGTGAGTGGGCCCACTTTCCTGCAACTGCTCACTTTAAATCATATGGTAAGATGGTGGCCTTGGTTCATCTGACTGAGTCAGCAAAAAATTAACTTTATTAAAAAATTTTAAAAGCACAAAGAAGTATTAGCACAAGAAAGGGAGTAGGTACAAGCAGTAGACCAGGACAGAACAGCTCTCAGTAGCAGGACAGACCTACCCTAGCTTAAAGTGGAGGTGTAGACACAGCTTCATGTTTCAGTTCAATAAGATACAATGTATCACAGAATTGGTAAGGTTGGAAGGAACCTCCGGAGAGGATCTAGTCCAACCCTGCTTGAGCAGGGTCAACTAGAGCATGTCAGGCAGGACTATATCCAGGTGGGTTTTTAATATCTCCAGAGAAGGAGACTCTACAACCTTATGGGGGTAGAGTGATAGTGTAGTGGTTAGCACATCTGCTTTACATGCTGAAGATCCTGGGTTCAAGCCCCAGCAGAACCAGCACCAGGAAGTCTTTGGGAGGTTGGACTAGATGATCTCCAGAGGTCCCTTCCAACCTTACTGATTCTGTGATTCTCTCTGGGCAACCTGTTCCAGTGCTCTGTCACTCTCACAGGAAGGAAATTCCTCCTCATATTCACACAGAACTTCCTGTGGTCCACTTTGTGCCTGTTGCCTCTAGTCCTTTCGTACAGCACTACTGAAAAGAGTTTGGCCCCATTCCCTTGACACTCTCCCTTCAGATACTTATACACATTGATGAGATCCTTTCTCAGTCTTCTCTTCTCCAGGCTAAACAGGCCCAGCTCTCACAGCCATTCCTCACAGGGCAGATGCTCTAGGATGCCCTATTTTGTCAGAGATCAGGTTTGCCATAAATAGGAGTAAAAAAAAAATACTTCGAGAAATGCAGGATACACCAAATACCAAGAGATACAGGCTCTATTAAGACTAATGATGCATTGCTACAATACTACGAAGACAGCGTTACTCCAGGAAACACTGCAGAAGAGGGTATATAACTGAGAGCAAGCTCGTGCTGGAGCTGGAAGCAATGTGGAAGCACTGAAGCATGCTGGCTATCGCAAATGTGTTCTCACACTGTTGGGTGCACAGCAGCAGAAGTATATCTTACAGAAGACATGTGGAGTGGGAATTAATTGTCCAACATCCCCAATGGAACCTAATGGCAATTGTTTGGTTAAACTGCCCAAGGCCCCTTAGAAATTGCCAGCTGTAATTTTTAGGCCCTCAGCAGGGAGAACTGTCACTAACTGGCAGACTGGCTATTCAAATAAAATGCAGCTAATAGCTGTTATTTGAGAATTCAAACAGGTGACTTCAGCCCAAAAGCACTCCCTAGAGCTGGTAGGACCTCCATCCTACTGGACAGACCATTTCTCAGATATGGCATGTCACAAAGCCACCGCAGCGATGGCTCTGCGCTTATGACATTACAAGGGCCAAAGCCCTACCTGGCCCCCACAGTTGGTTGCCAGAGGTGCTTGCGGGGTGTTTGCTCTGGAACCTGCAGTCTCCTGGCAACACTTGGACAACACTACGGAGGACGAGGTTCTAAACGGTTTACTCCAAAAGCTGGAGCACCTCTAATTCGCACTCTCTCTTCTTAAAAGGATTTTTACTATTACTAATTACTATTTACTACACTAATTACTATTTTTTCTTAATATTTCAACCTCCGCAAGACCCTTCCAAGGTCCAAGCAGGTTGAGTAAATTGAGGGCTGACCAAGTGGAGCAGACAGGCCCAGGTCTAGCAGGTGAAAGCGTAATGCGTGCGGGGAATGAAAAGCAGAAATACGAGCCATGCCAGAGCTCTGCTGTTCCTCAGCTGCCAAGCAGCCAGCCACCCAGTGGCACTTTGGCCGAAGAGCCACAGCCATCGCATGGACCTGTACCTCTTTACCTTGGGAATGAAGTGCAACAGCCCAGCTGCAGCTCCAGTGAAAGGGCCAACTACTTTCTAGAGGTGTCAACTCCACAAGAGCAGTTGGATTCTACATCCACATCTGTTTTGGCATTACAGGACTTCTCCAAGAATAGAGATAAGATATCGCTTCGTGAGACGGACCCTGCTCCTACAGGCAACCAGCCAGTGAACATCCCTTTACATTGCAAAGAGAACTCGGAGGAGATTTCAGAGGAGCACTCAGAGGACGAGGAGTTCGTCCAAATCTGTGTCACAGACTTGCTGCTTGCTATTTCCTCCAAAAAGAGACCGAGGCTGTTACCACCTAACAGGAAGATGTACATTGAGGTGCGGTGCCAAAAAGGAACCTCCGAAGAGGCGAAAAAGAGAAGCCTAATCCCACCACAGTACAGCCATTTTGTTGATGCCATGCGCATGACAGAACCTGCTGATGTTTCTAAAGCAGAGTCCTTCTACAGGAGATTTTCTCGCCGGTCAAGGAGACAAGACCACGGCTGCAGCTCAGGGGATATTTGTGCTCAACCAGAGAACACAGTATCAGCCGAGGCAATCAAAGACACTGCCCACAAGCAGCCTGACCTCAGAGAAGCGGCAGGCAACAGCTATGAGCAGAATCACAAAGTTAATCGCAAGAGGAGCCTGGCTTCCATTTCCTCTCCTACCACCCTTACTGAAAAATCTGGGGCTGAAAATTGGCTTGAACATCTCCCACCAAAGAAACGTTATAGTCGGTGCTGGCAGTAGGACTACAGCAGGCTGCTGTGTTTCTGCAACATCCCAGCCCATCCCAACTTGACATTTCCTCAAGTAGCACCTGCCTCAGAGACTTCTGCCAAACTACCTTTTCCCCCAATTTTTAGATAGGCTATTATAACTTCAAAATAAAATTAGGTGATGTTGTTTTTAACTTACTCTCCTGTGTGTGTTCATTATAGACAGTAGGAGAATTAAAAAATGATCCTAAGCTCTTGGGGGAATGAGGACAGAGATACAGGGAGGTTAGACAGTACCTAGAAGAATGTTTGGCTTTAAAACTTTTACAGATCTCTGTCAAAGGCAAAGTATCCTATAATGTAACAAGAAAAACTTTAGCATGATATTGGGCCACAAGTGAATATACACCCTGTAATACTATCTTGACAATTTTGCAGGCACAGGCATCCTTATGTGCTTTGCTATCAAAGCTTGGGGCAAACTGGGAGCAGTTTGCTTAGCCAGGCTTTTAGGAGACATGCTCAAAGGCCCTTCTCAAAGGAGTTGCCTCCAAAATTTGCCATTTATTTTACAGGATGATGAAAAATTTCCCTCATTTAATATTGACAAGTCTCAGTATCTTCTGCTTTATTCCACTGTGGATTTTTAATTTCCTTAATCTTCTGTAAATAGATTCCTATTCTTTTATGAGAGGTTTAGTTTCTCCACATGCATAGGAGATGTCCATATGTGTAGTAAATACCTCTCAATAGATAGCACTTTAAAAATGAAATGGTTTCTAAGACTCCAGTCACTTCCATGCTGTATGCATTCTAGTGGAATGGTTCCTCCCTGTGAATTAGCTCTCCTGAGACAAGCACGCCAGTGAACAAGTTAACCTGCTAAGCTGAGTTTGTTTAGCCTTATGAAACAGGAGAAGAGTGCAGTTACTGTCTACTTTCTCTCATCAAAGAAAAAATTACCAGGGTTAATGGTAGTTACCACCGATATTATTAATCAATAAGGTGCATGGATCTCTGATGCACTCATTCATGATTGTGACATGAACTATTGGGACAAGCATTTTTCTTGTGCACTAAAAAATTGATAAATGAAGATCTTACCTTCAAACCGGCTTTTCTAACAATTTAACAAACAAATCCCTAAGTAACAGCTGAACAGGCACAAAAAACAGTAGAACAGAATCTGCCTGTACAATATCATTAAGCAGAGTTGAAACAAACTAGGAGTGGTTTCCATCCAATTCAAGGTTAGATACTTTGAAAATGCAATGCACTTCAGAGGCATGACAGGATATTATTTCACTTTGAAATTCTTATATTACATTTATGCGAGTTAAATCAAGCTCTTTTTAAGAGGGCAGCCAAATGTTGCATGGCAGAAGTAATAGGGCCCAGATTCTCAGACTGCTTTTAGTTTCCTGAGCCCTCAGGACTGAGGTATTGCCATTTGAAGGGGCACATGCGGAGTACCCAGCAAGTTAACTATGTTGTGACACTAGACTTTTTTCCAAGGCAAATTCTATAGTAAGTGTCTACTATTTGCATCTTGAATTTTATTATTCCCAGAAGTAGTACCTCATGGGCTGAGTAACTTGACAAAACTGAATTTCCATAAGATGGATTTATTTTTTAATCCTTATTATTGTATACCAACACTCAATGTTTTCCTGTAATGAAAGTACATGAAAACGTCATCTATAGCAAGCAAGCTGTGGTTATGAAACATGAGCAGACTTGTTCAGATATGCAGGGCAATCATCTTCCATGTCCTGATGAGGTCTGAACTATGATCAAACTATCCCATTAGCGACAACATCACAGACTATCAAGCCAACTAGGGGCTACGAAACCTCCTTTGATCATAAGCATGTTTCATTTCTTCTTATCTGTGTTTGTTAAGACAAGGACAGCAGGATGGGCTTGTTTGCAGAACAATCCCACCCTTTAAGAATACCTCCACCAAATTCAGTTTTGGCTAAAGGACAGATATGTTTCCAAATTCAGTCCTCTTTAGGGAGCAGAGCTTGGAATAGCTTAAACCTTTTCAACTCAATACACTACCTAAGTTAGCAGGTACCTTCAAAGTAACACTAAACATCTGCTTGAACAAACTACATTTAGGTCAGAATCTATATATTTTATTCCACTCAAGCTCCAGGCCACTTACTTGACCCTATATATTCTCTGCTTATACGGCCTCTTACCTCCAGTCAAGACTCTGGTTGTAATATCTGACTTCAAGGAGGAATTCTGCAGCCCAGACATGTCCTTGGAGCAGCAGAGGTTTTTTCAGGAGTTCAGCCGGTTTTTCCAAGGACTCACCACAGCGATCTGCTAAAGCTAAATTCCCTTTGAGGAGACCATGAGCGTAATCCAAGCATCCTTTTAGAAGTCACTGCCTCAAGTACAAGCAGAAAACACGCGACCAGCTTTAAACAAACGAGCGACACCCAGAGACTTTTCAGGAAGACGCGGACGCCACGCGGGCTCACCCTTCGCAGGAGCGAGCTGGGGGCAACAAGAGCGCGCGTCTCTTGAGGAAGCACCATGGGGCCTCTCTGGCACGGCCAGCAGCACGGCCTTCCCGAGGGCGCTCACTCCCCTCAGAGAGACTCCCACCACCGAGCAGGTGTTTTAAAATATGCTTTAGCAGAAGCTCTGCCGTGCAGAGCCAGCCCGCAGCAGTCCCCGGCCGCGTAGCGGGGGAAAGGCAGCGGTAACCGCCTCACACGAACTAAGCGTCTTGGCTGCTCCCTTCCGCGCTGGAAGAGGCCGGCAGCACCAGGAGCCCGTTAAGGCAGTGCCCTAATCGCACCTTCCCGGGGTGCAGAAGGACTCGGCCCATCTCCCCGCTTGTTCTCAGGCAGCCGACAGCGAAACCGGTTCCGAGAGCGGGGGAATCGCAAACGGCCTCGCCGCGGCCCCGCGGCGCCCCCAGCGGCCGCCATGGCGGGGCGGGAAGAGCCGCCGCGGCCGCCGAGCCCGCGGCGGGCAGTCGTCGGCGCCCTCACGGCGGCGGCCGCCAGGAGGGAGGGAGCAGCGGGCGGAGCCCCCCCAGCAGCGGCGGGAGGCGGCTCGGCCCGCCCGGAGGGACTCGGGGGCTGCCGCGGCCTCGCGCCCCTGCCCGAGGCCGGAGCCCGCCGCAGCGTTTGCCTCAGGCACGAGCCTCAGCACAGAGGCAGCAGCCACGGCCGGGGAAAGCCCGGCGCAGCAGCACAAGGCCCTTCCTCAGCCCGGAGCGGCAGAGGGGTGCTTCCACCCCGGCTTAATCACTCCTAGGGTGATCAAGGGCCATCTTACTGCCACAGCAACCTTTTTGCAGAGGGCGTGCTGGTTCCTCTTACAAAAGAGCAGCAACTCTGCCTAGCTGGCAAATCTTACTGAAGGTGCTGGCACCTAGCACCTTTACCTCAGAGAAAGAGGCCCGTTCCTGGGTGGAAACACCCCAAGCACCAGGGGCTCGGTGCTGCCAGCGAAGGCATCAAGTTTCACGTGGCCGAGGACTTGGGACAGCGAAGGAATGGGTCTTCTCCATCAGGTTTACCTCACAACCTCGGCCTACGCTTGAGAGAGATCGCCAAAGCAAATAACGGGGCTTAGCAAGGACCGCCGGGTGTTGGAAGAAAACTTTGGCCAACCTGGTCTCGTTCTGCGGGTGCGCCAACGCAGCAGGGCCTCGTCCTGCTCTCGAGGGCACCCCAATTCACACAGCTCCGTGGGTGCTGACATGCTTCACAAGCTGAGTTTAGGACTGCAACCCAGGCATGCATTTATTCTAGCGCCAACAGGTGCAAACCATATAGCCTAAGAAACAGAGCAGTTAGGCTGTAAAAATCTGCATTCTCTCACAAACCAGGCATGCCTCAGGCCTTATGACTAACATGATGAAATGCATTTTTCCTCCCAATCATCTAATAGAATTGTTAGACAAATTCAGCAAAGATTCAGTTGCTAAGCATCCGAGGAAAGTTCTCTTTACTATTTACTAAGAAAAAAAAGAGATGCCCCATGCCAGGCTTTTCCAGCAGGACTAGTGATTTTGGCACTAAATATGCAGCCTTATAAAAGAGCTCACGTTACAAGAAAGCATTACGACCTCTGAAACTCAGCCACGATAACAGCGTCCCATATCAGATACCCAAAATGTGAATTCAGATGTGGAAAATTCGGGCTGTTCTTTAATTGAGATCCAAGACTTTCTCTTCTTCAGTGAAGCAGGTCTGCAAGGGTTAGGGATTGCACTGCCAGCACAGCTATAAGAATAGATTGGTTCAAGCCCAGGCAGCCAGTGTTTACAGCTCCTGCAGTCAAGGGGCACTAAATGATGCCAGACCCCAATGACTGCGTGAGCAGGAGAGAAACACTGCCAAAGCCTGACCGGCAATAACATTAATAAGGGCCAATAAGTCCTGAGTGCTTTCAAGCATTAAGCATTAGCTCTTGGAGACAGCAAGCTACTAATAGAGACTCCAGACAAATACTTCAAGTGAAAAGTAGAGGTAGGCACAAAACTCAAGCAGTCTGGCAGCAGCTGAAACCTCTGATCAGAAGCAGGCTATTATTAGTCTGCTTGTCAGCTGACAGTAGTAAGAGTAACAGCAAGACTCAGAGAAGACAATTAGATCTGTGGCATCCCTAAAAGGGAGAGATACAAAAGGAAATTTTTTTCATTACATTCTCATGCTGCTTACAGACATTCATTAAAAAGAGCACGTCCCTCCTGAACACCTCATCTCATCCCATCATTGACTTTACTTGCTAGTGGCTTGGCAGCATAGAATATCTGTCCTAGTTTTACATGTCATGAGCCTCTCTGTCCTCCCCTGCTCAGCTCTAGACAGTGCTGGGCCACAACGCAACAGAAAGCACAACACAAGCGTTCCACTCTTCCCACAGCTTCCTCCCTTCTCTGCTTTTCCAGTATTTGAGGCACAATAGCTCTAAGAAAGGACTATTAATGCCTCTCACAACAATAATCCAAGCATCTTATTCCAGGGAATAGGTTTAAAATAAACATTGCTATTAAGAACCTGCCATATTCCAGCACGTACCCTAAACTACCCTTCTGTTCCACCTGAGCTGCAATTGCACTGGTGGCCCAGCTTGTATACTTTCAAGAAAACAACAAGAAACTTGGATATCTTTTTTTTTCTTTCTTTTCTCTCTTTTTTTTCTTTAATCTAAATCCACTTTTAAGGGAATGAATTAGACAAGCCACAAAATCACTATCCTAACAGCTTCAGGAATGGTATCCAATTTCTCCAGTTATGTCAATGAAACAAGGAGAAGGCACAACCTGCATTTGCCCTTTTTGAGCAGGGCATCCACATCACTTAATCAAAGAAAGCATTAGAATCAATCAATCTTTAAGTTGCAACAGGAGCAGCTTGGTGCACTGGGATGATGCATAGATGATGCATATACACATGATGATACCAGCTCAGAAACTGCTGATTAAACTGTAACTTCCTATAAATTTCAGCACCAATGACTGGCACAAGAGGTGGAAAACAACAGGCCACCCTTTTGTTAGCCTCAGTCCTGCAGCAATAGAAAAAAATGAAGTAATGAAATTAGTAGAAATAAGAAAATAATGAAACTAGTTTGTCACATTACACAGCATAGAATAGTAGGCTACCACATCATTAGTGACAAATTAGGTCTCAAAGGAGATATTAATAACTGCTAGAAGGAAGTGTGTCTGAAACCTCATCTGAACAACAGCAACTCTACAACCATATCCTCCTGCAGAATAGAAACTGCCTCCTTTGTACTCTATAGGAAATAAAAGAATCCCTCTGCCTTGCTTAGGAAGACATTACAAGAATAGAGCTTGAAACAAGAGAGACTCCCAAGAGAGGATTCCAGAACCCACCAAGGACAACAGCTCAGCACCAGTCCGGGAGGATTTAGCCTTTTGCGCCAACTACCACAGTCAAGCAAATTACAAGCAAGTTACAGGGGGGAAAAAAATAAACAAACAAAAACAAAATGGGAGAATACTCTTGTTCTTTCTTAGCAGGGAAAGAAGAAAATAATGTCAGGTCTGAGAAAAAGGGACAGTTTAATGTCTCTAAGCAACAACAACAAAAAACCCCTCTTTTACACAGTTTCACTACTTTCATTTCATAATCCAATGGCTAACTACTATAAAAACATTAATGGATCATTTTTTTCTCCCTTCAGTGTGTTATCGTCGCAAGTTATTCCAGGACATGTTGGCAGATGCCTTACCAGGGACTATTATCTGAACCACTGCTCTTTTCTGGCAACATAATGTACGGGCCACAGGACAAAGCGATAGAATCAACTTGTTTGCCATGTGCATCTCCTCCAAACAACAGCCAGTGAAAGAGGCCACTTTGCCTCCTCCAACACTCTACAGCTCAAAAAGGGAGTGAGCGCTCCACCTTCTTCACAGGGTGAGTGGACGTAATCATGGGCCTCTTGCCAGTGTAAAAGAAGCTGCTAATAGAAAGAAGAGATATGAGAGCAGACAAGGATCACAAAAGGGAATTCAGAGTTTTATTTCCAAAAAAGAGCAATGTAGTGTCGAAACAAAAAAAAAAAAAAAAAAAGGAAAAAATCAAGTTCAATTAATTTTCCTCCAATTTGAATGGCTACAAAAATAGATTCTACCCAAATCCATAGAGCCAGTTAACAGTACCATAACAAACAAAAAACAAAATTACTCATTCAGATACCACATACAGCAGTCACAGGAATCTAGCATATATTATGTTTTTTTAAAAAGTAAACTTCTAAAATGTTTCCATTAAAACTGAAATACCCATATGATTTTAAAAATTGTACAAAAAATAATTTTAAACCAGTTGGAGGTAACAGTGTGCGTTTATTAAAATCCTGCACCAAGGCAGTAACATTTATAATTTAAAACCCAGCCCAGTAGAAAAGAGAAATGTGCAAACATTTAGAAAGTTATATGTACTCAGAGGCTTGTGGTGCATCAGACCAGGTGATCCACTTGTGTCCTAATGCAAGGCGGGCTCCAAGAGGAGATGTCTCTAGTGAGGCACTGAAAGGGGAGGCAGAGGCAGGCATGCGTATGCATGCAAGTTGCAGCTCAGCAGCCTGCAATGCAGGGAGCAGTAGCGCCCTCTCCCCAGGGACGGTTTGCCCAATCAGTAGTGTTATGGCACTCAGTCCAATGCCGGGAAGTCCTTGATGAATTCTGGTCAATCTGCTTTCGGGGAAAAAAAGAAAACAAAAGCCATTTTAGAAAACAGGAATTGAAAGCAAATGAGAGAAACCAGTTTTTGGTCCACAGGTACGTGTCATTGCATCAACTGCAAGCATTCACACTGGGCCAAAAAGCTCTAAGAAGGTGCATATCTCCACAGACACCCATACAATAGCTTATTTTGAAAGACAACAGCCCTATAGAGCCTCCCCACCACACCTTTGTTTTCTACCCATAGTTTTTCAGAATTAAGACTCGCATGTGGTCACTACTCAAGCCTCCTTTTGAGCACAGAGGAAGGAAAGAGGGTAAAAAGCAGCAGCACAGAGTTATGCATGTCCCATTATGCTCAGTGAAGGCATCTTTCTATTCAGGAGTCCCTAGTAAATCTCAAGAAAGTAGAGTCATGAAGTCTGTCTAGCTCTCAGGCTTCCTTTATGGTAAGGTTAAGAGTCAGGCAGAATCCTTCAAAGCTTTTTTTTTTTTTTTTAATCTCTTCCTTTAGAGCTGGTGCAGCATATTTACTCATGTGGCACACAAGGTAATTACACCATTAAGTACATCACTCAGCCAGCAGACTCCTATCCTGAAAATACAGATCAGCGTTCTGCACTCTGTCATGAGCCATTTAAGCTAAAATTTATCAGAAACTTCAGTGCACTTTCTGCTTCCTTTGGCTACTTCACTGGCCCTGAAATATCTTTAGCCTCACCTACCTCCTCCATTACTTAGCCCATGTCCTAATGGACTTCTTGCCAAATTTCTTTCTGCATAGCTCCTGTAATGACACAAGAGAAGATTTATTATTGCCATGCAGTACCATCCCATCCACTCCCAGCTGCTGATAGAAGACCAGGATTAGGTAGTGTCCAGAGGAAGCGCACAGAGCAGAGCATGTCAGGCAGTCACTTATCCCTATACACCAGCAGTTACCAATCCCACCAAGCTTCCTGCATCCGCTGCAAGTAGTAGTCCTTTGTCTACTCTTCCGTAGCCCCTGTCACCTGAACATCAGTGTTCTAGGGAGACAAGATAAAGCCCCTCACCCACGGTGGTAGTTTAGCACTACCGTACAGACAGAATGGGAGCAGAGATACTGAACACGTCCAAGTGACAGTGTCAAGCCAGGATTAAAACTCCAGAGTCCCATCCTCGGCCAACTTAGCCCATGTGGCCTGCCCTTAGATCAGTATGGGTTGACACGAATAGAAACCTGTATGCGAATACTCAGAGTCCTGTTCCTTTGGGATGTGGGAATGTGATCTCTCCTGCTTTTCGGAGAGAAAGAGACAAAGTATTATTCATTAAAAAAGTAAAGGGACAATACGTGCAAGAACCTGCCTCTTACTATTTCCCTTTGATAGTTTGTTGAACAAGCTCATGATCAGATTCCAGCACAAGGATCCCTACCATCACACTGGGCATTTCCCCTGCTTTCCCTAGAAATGCCCTCCCTTGCCAGCCCCATCCCTTAGGAACAGAATTTGGTCAGTACTCACCCTCTACCCCCCTCCAGAGTGCTCTGGATCTCCTTCAGGACTTCTGGAAAGCAGAGAGTTAAAAGTGAGCCAAGCCAGTGGAGATCTGCTTTCAAGGCAGACTGGCCACATTCCACCTCCCAGCAGAACAGCCTTTAAAACCTGCCTCCCACCACATGGAGGTCAGATCTTTTAATATCATTGCGTCTTCAACAGTACTAGATTTTCACTGAGCAGGCTGGCACAAAAGACTGAAGCAGTCATTTGCCAGAGAAAACGCTGCCAGTCTCAGTGTATTGGAGCCCAAAAGGAACAGTCTGTTCCAGTTGCCATTTTACAAGTCCTACTGGAAACTAAAAGGGCCTTCTCTTATCAGGGCAGTGAATGTCGGTATGCAGAACAACCCTTGCCTTAGGGTATTACTATCTATCCAAACCCTCGTATCTATTGATTTGTAATAAAACCAGTATTTCTAGCAGTCTGGTGTAACCGTAACTTCCTTGGAACCAAAGGCTGGAACCAGCAGAATTCTCAGCAGCTCTCCTGTTTTGCCATCCAGAAAAGCACTTGCCCTGACAGCAGCAAGTTCATTTTACTTACTTTCATCATTGAGTAAGGCATGTTCCATCAGCCTCCCAGACTTCCTTTCTAAAAAGAAAGTAGGAAAAAAGTTATCTAGTAATGTTTTCCTTTTTCGTGAAATACATGCACTTTTGAAAACCCACAATAGATTTTCTTTTTCTTCAAGTCCTTTTGACTGTACTGAATGCTTCACAACTAACCCTTAAAGGTTCTTACATACTGCATTGTATTTTCCAGCAATACTGGTTTGTCTAACAGAAGATAACAGAAGATGTAATTTCAAATCTTATCTTCCCACAACCTCTTCCTTCCAGCAAGAACTACAATTCTTTTAAGATAATTTTGCTACATACAACCTTCTAGCAACTAGCACTAGCAACTGCAGTGTTCAGGCCAAAGTGCTTTCTTAATGTCTCTCCTTACTTTCCCCTTCCTACGTAGGAAATATCAACTGCAGCAATAGGAAAGACTTTGAAATGCTGTATTTAGTACATTTTTTTTTGCTTACCATCATCTCCATAGTCACCTGAAGTCCTTCCCGAACCCCTAGAAGAGAAAGGGGAGCAAAAAATAAAACACTGACTCTGAGGTATACGAGTGCAAAGAATTCATGCATACTCTTGGCAGCTAAGAGAAGCTTCAGGGCATGCTAACTATATGGCATGTTGAGCAAGCATGCAGGGAGGGCTTCATCACGTATTAGTGACAGAGAAGTCTGAGGGTACTAGAGAATCTCTTTAATCTTCTAAAATAAAACTCCTATAGGAACCGTTATTTGCTGACATTCCAAAAGGAGAAGCAGTAAGTTTTCCTTCACAGAGCTTTCAGTCTCTTCAACAACACATAGCCCTTAAGTAAAGCAAGACAGAATTTACAGCTTGTTACTCTAGCTGCAGGAGACCAATTCCCATGCTTGATTACTCTGTCCCAGCAGCAGTAATGCAAATAGGGAAACCGTCAGGGAGAAGGTTACATTTCCTCATACTAATCCATCTAGGAATGATGTTAAGAGTCTTCAAACAATAATCCTACTAAAACACTCGCCTCATTTATTTATGTATATTTTTAGAGAGAGTTTCTCTGTGAAATACAATACTTTGTGGCAGACAGTTTGGAAAGTGAGGTGAGATACAGAAACATTTAGAACTTGTAACACAGGTTTGCTTTTATCACCTGCAACACAGGAGCACTACCCAGACATAGTGTGTAGGAGTTTTACAGACTTTACCTGGATTTTCCTGTAGTATTCTCCATGCCAGACCTGTTGTGCACATGATTGCTTGTAAGTTCTGGCACATCAACAACACACTGGGGCTCCACTAACCATTTGGTAGAAAGGGAAAACCTCTCAAACTCCGATGGTGAGATCAGATAGAAACCTATAGAGGATAGAGGGAATTTATAAACAATTCTCCAGTCCAAGAATGTGGTTCTAGAACTAAAAGCAACATACACACACACAAAAAAAAACCCAACAACAGATACAAGTGTCATCTATGTTCAACAGAAAAGGGCCTGTTTGCATTCTTACCTAAATCAGGGTAACACTGGCAAAGAAGATACTACCCCACTTTCCCCAACAGCAGTTAGCCTAGAGACAGGGCAACTTAAGACTATGCTGAAAGATAATTGTGTTGTGCTATGCTGACATTTATGAAAAGATATCCAGCAGCACAGAAAGATGTAAAGACCCAACTGCCAAGCAAAGGTCCACCTTCAGCAGCCGTTAGACATTGGATCCCAGTTTTGCATTTTAAGTGTTGATCCAGAACCACACACAGAAGATACAATACAGCCCTTTTCACAGTGCTTGCTACTTAGAGGGCCATTCCCTCATCTCCAGGGAAGTGGTGGGTAGATAGATGGAAGCAACCTATGGGACACATCCAACCTGTTAGCTGAAAGTTAAGAATAATAGAATAAGCAATACCTACTGGCAACTACAACTGGCCAGAAATATACAACATGGATACATTAACGTTCACCTACGTATGCACACAGTCGTAAAACCTGAGCCGTACAACTCCTTTGCCATTGTTACAAACGCGCAGTAGAGGCAGAGGATCTGGGAAAAGCACATCTTACCTTGGCCATATTTGGTGAAGACGCAGGATGCAATGCCACTCACATCCTCTTTGCGGATGCAAGGGTAGCGGATCTGTAACTTGAGGAAGGGCAATGAGATGATCTGAATGTCTCCCAGGTTAGTCAGGACAGCCAGGTCATTTTCACTATAATCGTTCGTCTTGCAGCTGCCGAAGTTAGCAACTGTCACCTTTCGTACCCTACAGCCTTCCAGTGCCGTCAGCTTGAGCTTCAGTTTGGAGCTAACCTTGGGTAATGTGAAGACCTGTCAATAGGAACAAGACACTGACTGCTCCTGCCTGTACAACGAATGCCAGCAGCCACACCCCAGGACATCTGCTGCTCCCTCCTTTAACAATGTTTTTATTCACAGTGAATACACACTAGTGTAATCTGAGTCAACCTGGCTTCCCGTTCATTGGAAAAAAAAAAAAAAACAACCAGCCACAGTCACTGTCAGGAGTCTGCTTCTGTTCTGACATCAAGCAGTTTTACACTTTGAGCTGCAAGCTGCATTTTCTCCTAGTTTTTTCAAAAGTCCTCTGTACTCAGCTAAAAATTAAGGAAAATGAGGATTACATTGCATGCTCTTCCACATTAAAAAGAAAAAAACAGGAGAGCCTACAGCATGCTACGTATGTATTATTCTCTATGCTAGTTAGTAGGCAAAACAAGAAACTTTAGTTGCTTATAGAAATGCCTACAAATTACTGTTTCTGTACAGTGTTACGTGGAACTAACCACAGAATCAAAGGCTCTTTCCTAAAAGCAGAAGCAGTTTTGTACAGAGTTTAATATAGGAATAAAATTTCTACATTGTGTGCACATCATTTTTCTCAATACTCAATTTGTCTGCACACACCTGATTTCCATGGGCTCAGGACTATTGTCATCGTTTTTCTGGACAGTACCACACTGAAATACTATTCCTGAAGTATTATTCAAGTTCAGAAGAATAACTATTCCAAAGAGCACTGCTCAGTGCTTTAGCACATTTTACATGCAGTCCACATACACCTCCTGTGTGATACCTTAAACTGCTCTTCAGATACCACCAGCAATTGATGGCTGCCTTGCATATCAGGGCTCTTCGAAAGGTCATGTGCTACTTCCAGAGGTTCTGGGAGCGGAGTGCTGCGCCCATCCAAGACAAGTATACTCACAACAGGAGCCCTGTGCATCAGCTGAATCTCTTTGGCTAGACAAGATGAAGAAGAAAAAAAAAAAGCAAACAGAATTCTAGTCAGAGACACAGTGCTAGAAACTCACATCCTCTCAAAGCTGGAGCGCTATAGACCTCTGCTATAGAAACATTACCTAAGAAGATTTAAGATTTAAAAGATATTTGGACTAAACTGGTTCATGTTAAACAGTAACTATTATTACACAAAGACAACAGTCCCACCTGTCACAATAGGATACATGTGCACTGTGACTTGATGGTAAGCTTTAATGACAGCTGATGCAAATTCAGACTTTGAGGCATCTTGCTTTTCTACTTCTATGGTTAAAGACATGCCACTCTGTGTAAGAACAACACCTAGATCCATTAGGACATTTGTTTTCCTGAGCCATACTTACCCTGCTCTGCCCTGACAGGTTCATCCATCCTCCTCTCTGCTGGAGGAACACGCAAACAGAACGCATAAACTGTACCTCCATTGGTGCCTGCCCACAAGGATGGGCAGTGGCGAGAGCCTGGAGCAACAAGAGGTCTCATGAGCACAACACTGTGTCTGGCAACCTTGGATACCTGCTTTCTTTAACATGCTAGTTGTATGCAACCTCCCTCTGTTCATCTCCTAAAGACCTTTATATTATGGCAGACTCACGAGGGAAACTACAGTTTCTTAGCATATCTCTTTCCAAAGTTTCTCCAACAGCCCTGGTAAAAGACAGCACGTGAGTAAAGAGAACAGGGTGCTATTTCCCTCAGTCACCACCATTGCTACATCCATTTTTCATGCATTTATATCACACAAGAGCAGATGAAGTTTAACGTTTGGGCTCTGATGCTCATCCAGCCACCACCTTCACCAAAATTAAAAGGCTGTGCTGGAGCAAGGGATGAACTTTTAGAGTAACGAGACAGGCAAAACTGTATGCTCAAAAGCCAGAAGCCACTTCAGCACATTTGAAAACCCATGCTTTCAGACTGCCTAGGAGGACGAACTTGCCTTGGATTAACCAGCAGCCAGAACAGTTAAATAACAGTTCTGCATGAAAATACATGCTTTTGCTCTAGATTAGTTTTTCCGCATAGCACAAAGTACAACACAGGAGGAAGGTGCTGAATTTTCCTAGCAGTAAGACCCTAACGTGTTCCACTCAGAAGAAAGGAGATGCTTTTCCTACTCACTATCTCTCAAGAAGGTGTCAGCAAAATATAAGGTGCGCACAAAGCCAGTGAAAGAGTCTTCTGCTGACCGGGCTTCAATCTTCCGCTGAACTGGAGCCAGTTCCATTTCCTGCAGTGCATCCTGGTCAAACTTGGCATTTGCCTCTTGAACCTTTAAAGAGGAGGAGACATTCTGCAAGTCAGGCATGACATCTCTGCCTTGTCCACAACACAAGGATGCAGGTTAACACATGGCTTCAGAAGAGCAGAGCAGCCCAGTTTACCTGAACGCACTGCAAGAACTAGTTTTGCTTTCCCTACCAGCCCACTGCACGCTGTAGGAACACCGTTCCTCTGGTACTGACTAGACATGCCAGTTACAGTATATAAAACTCAGGGGGCTTTACAGAATTAATACTCACATCTCTCTATAGTCATTTATTTTACTTTTTCTCCAAGTTCATGTCCTCTTTTCCCCATCGCAAAGGCACAGGGAAGAGAGGGAGATAGTAAGAGTAGCAGGCAATAGAAAGGGAAAGTACCATCATACCAGTAAACAGGTATATTCTGAATCATAGGTTCAATGCCAGACTCCGCGTTATCCCCTGAAAACATAACTATTTTTGTCTAACAGCTAGCAGCTTCAGAAGTGGCTATTTTTGCCATTATACCAAGCAGCCACCGATCTCATAGCAGGACTGCAGACCACCTCCTTCTCTGGGCAGTCTAATCAGGACTCTACGTTCTCCAAGTTGTATATAAACAGGGCCCCAAAAAGCTGGACCCCTCACCTCTGAGGCATTTCCACTAACTCCTCGCCGCTTCCGACTAGACACCCGGCTTCTTCTGATCCGCCTGAATGATTGCCGGAGGGACTTCTTCAAGGATTTCACCCGAGACAGTGGGCCTTCTAAGGCCAATTGGTCACTAGGATGCAGTGTACATCTTTTTTTAAAGAGAGACAGAGAGAGAGAGAGAGAGAGAGAGATGGTAAGCACCTGGTCACTTTCTACCAGGTGGCAATCACTACTAGGAGTTCAAAATGATGTGTACATGCAGAGACAAGAACACACTATATTCCTGAAGATCTTCAAGAAGTCCAATGAGGTAGGACTTCTTGCTGTATTGCTGCTGTCTAGAAACCTATTTGCATGATTTCCTTAGTTAGGACTTCCAGGCCATCTGTAACTGGAGATTACCCCAAAGCTCCTGAAAGGAAGATACTTACTTCACAAAGACCAGTCGTTTCTGCTGGTGGTCAAAAAGCCCAAAACCATGACTGGTACCAAAGGCCACGAGTTTCCATTCAGAGTGAAGGGCCAATGAGGTGACCACAGCTGGTGGCTGACACTGGACCAGAACAAATGGCTGAAAACCAGCTTCAAATCGGACAGGACCATCTCGAGTCTTTAGTTTCTCGTGACCTTTCCATCGATAGCCCTCTTGGTCCTGCAGGAGATCTGCTTCAGCATGGTCCACAACATGTTCTGCATCTTCATCATTCAGTTCCATCACCAGCACCTGAAAGGAAGAGAACAAGCTGTTAAGAGCTTCTACTATCCAGGCCATCCTCCAAGCTTTCAGGTCAAAGTGACAACATCAACAAGCCAATAAAGGTCAGAAAAGTTCTCCACAGCTGGAAAAATTAAAGCACTGCTCAAGGCTGATAAAATAAAGTCTAACACACAGATTAAAGAAAGTAGGCAGCCATCAGACAGATGACAAGGTTGATTAATCACTACAAAAATTAGTATTTGCAATTTTAACCCATCTCCAATTTGCACTGTAACAGGCTGCACTAAAAGCAACATTGATGGTGACTATTTATATATCAATACCTGCCCCGCTGTTCCAGCTACAGCCAAGTATCCGCTGTATTTACACAAGTAGATCTTCTGTATCCCAAGTCTGGGATCATCACTATAAGGGTCAAAGGTACCAACCTAGAACAGAGAGAGAGGGAGCAGGGGCGTGGGTACGTATACACAATAGCTAATCTTCATAGAGGTATTAGTAGTACAAGAATAAAAAGTCCTCAGCTTCAGAAAGCCTCCACAAGCAACAACCATCTTACCTTGCGAAGTGGTGGCCATTCATCCTCACCCAAGGTGTTCATATTGTCATTGGGATCAGCATCTGTGAGAAAGACTCTCACGGTGCTTAGCTTATAAAGGAGGTGTAAGCAGACACCAGATGCATCCCAAAACCGCACAGTGCCGTCTTCATGTCTATACGGGGGAGAGTTACAGAAAGCATAGATCTTACAGAGGCCCAGCAAATCACAAAGATGACAAAACAGAGACGAAAAACAATGCAGTTAAACCACACTATTTACAAAGCCCTGAACTGTGGCAAATTATAGCTTCAAGACTTTTCTCTTTAATCCAGTTTGTTCTTGATCTGATACCAACATAGAATTTAAGGTTACTCCAAAAAGCACCAAAAAGGAAGAAAAAGCCCAAGCACATGGAAGGAACGACTCACCATGGGGGAAAAAAAATACTACTAGTAGAAAAGCTATGGGCTAAAAATCAAGCTTTAAGATTAGTTCTCCAGGTGAGAATTAGCAACATTTTTCCCAGGACTTCTAACAACTTGCTGCATCAAGAATGAATTGTCTGAAGAACAGCCCACAGAAATGCTTGAAATTGCTTTGAAAAGAAAATGATACATTTTTACGTGATGAGGCAATTTCTTGCTAGATACTTCATTCCAGCACTTAGCTAAATCTGTTCATGCCGATCAAAACAAACAAGAGTCCAAACGAACCTCTCAGATTCACAACAGTGTAAATAGTGGAAAAAAAAACTTAAAACTTGCAGGATTAAGCTCTACATTTACATTGCTTCCTTTGAATTCGTCTGGTTTACTGCCTGAACATGTACAGTGAAGTGTATGAAACTTTTTCAGACTCAAAAGTAAGGGAGCTTTACAGGTTATCTGTGGATATTAGAACCTGCCTGTTCTCTCAAAAGCAGCTTTGTGTTATGAAGCTGTGTGTTATGAAGCTAGCAGCCCAGCTTTGAGAAGTTATGTTGTGAAGTTTCTTCCTTCTACAAGATGAGCAGACTAATATCAAGAGAAAGCCTCAATAGGTCAAAAGGAAGGACAAATAGGCTGGAAGGGCTGCTTGAATTTTATTAGATAAATACATACCCTGTTAGAAGCAAGTCCCTCTGAGGAGGATCCGGAGCCAAGTTGGTGCCACCGTCAATCGGCCATGGCTACAAATACATTAAGGGAAGACTGTGACTTACAGGGCAGTGACAGTATGAAGATAATACACAGTGAGCAGGAGAACATGAACTTTAGTGCAAGTGGCAGTAAAACAACCCATGCTGTTAGCTTTGTTTGGATTAGATGTTCCTGTTCTGACACCAGCTGTGCTTTTTAGCAGAAGATACTCTACATACTTCCTCAAGAAGCTGTGCCGAAAGCTTCCAGCTTCTAAATGAGAAGTTTGTTACGCTGACAGCTGGGAACACTCACACTTTCCTTCTGGCTTGTCAAAGCCTGAAAAAAAATACCATATTTTAATCCTCACAGTGTGAGCAACTGCACTGGGGGTGGTCTGGGAAAAAGGCCTTCTCAACCCTGCTATGAGGCAGGGCAGTGTCTGTTGAGACTCAGCCCTGCACACACACTGTCAGCAGCACAGCCCACCCACACTCTGAGCACGCTGTGCTGCTCTTAAATGCATGTGATCATGTCCACACTTAAAGCTGCCGTACCATATTGGAGTAGTGAATGTTCTGCTTGCTCCCAGCACTGATAATCCTCTCCCACAGTTTCAGGGGAACGTTGGAGACATGGTGCGAGCAGGTAATGGCTGAGCAGTGGAGAGAAGCCAGGTACGGAGGATGGACTGCTGGCCAGCCTGCAGATTTTAAGTCTATCACTACCAGTTCTTCTTCTGCCAGCACCACCATAGCAGACGGGTCATCAGACTCTGGGGAAACAAGATTCACTGAGGCTAACAAAAAAAGACTACCCAAGGTTAACAGAAACAAGCTTCCTGTAAAGCTTATATGGAAACTACTGTCAGAAAAGTCTATACAAACATGTTTTTATTGGCAATATCTCTAAATGCTTCTATGTTAACTGGGCCTATTGAGGCACTGATATAATAGAATTCAAGATAGTAACAGATTTACTGCAAGTTCATATTCCTCTATATCATTGCTGGGACTCTCAGAAAGACTCGATTTTTCTTCAAGATGGAACCTATAAACTGCATCCACAGCTAAGCAAAACAAGTTTATACTCACCAATACAGCAACTCAAAAGTCCTACCTAAAGCTAATTAACAGCAGGGCGTGGATGGACACACACACCCCCAGCAATGACCCATTTAGTACTGTGTGGACCACAGCCCAGCTAGGCTAAGCAGCTTAAGCACAGTAATGCCACGGGTGTAGCAGAAGGCTTCTCTGCTTGAGCTGACAAGAGTTTATAATTCCACACTCTCACTCTAGAGTTTCACCTGCTTCTAGTGCATTGAGCCACATCCTCTGGACTTTCTTTAATGAGTGCATACATCTAATATATATTTATACACCTTAGACATGATTACAAGCAAAAGAAGTCTGTTAATGTAACCTTAGACATGACACACGCATACTGAATCAAGAAGTTAATCCTACTTACAACTAGAAATCTTAACCTACATGGTAAACACTTAAGTCTGCAGTGACAGGTACAGGACAGCCACATTAGCAACTGGTGGGGAAAACCAGAGTTATAAATTGTTTCACACCAGTAGCTATTAACAAAGCTACGCAAATTTAAGTGAATGCATAGCTGCAGTTGTGTCACTGGGGCTACGGGTAAATGAACAGTACAAGCCATGAGCAAACTGGCAGCTCCTCCCTGAGATCTCCTAAACTGCATTTCCACTTCTCTTTAGTCTGAAATATACTTGCAAGAAGGGCAAAGCAACGATATACCACTCCAGTAAACTAACTTAAAAGTAATTACTACTTGGCAGCACTCTAGTTACACATCTTGGGTTTCACCTCTAATTGGCCACAGCCATAACATAGCAATAATCAGTTTCTTCATGAAGACCGTGGGAATGCTTTAAGATGTTTCAAATCTAGTTTTAGTTCACTATTTTGTGTACTATCATTTGCTGTTGTCTACAGACCTTCTGAATTGGACAGGTATGTCCATACTACAGTATGCACGATCAGCCCTGCACTCTGATTAAAACTGCCAACATTAACCATATATACTCTGTATTGAAAACAGCATTTTCCCCTACAAAGTGGCATATTTGAGCCCCTGCTTATGGAAGGAATCTGTTTTAAACTGCTGAAGTAGCAAACTTATTAAAATCTTTTAGTGATTTCTATAAACTCATCCACCTAATGAAAAACAAGTCCCAAAAAGACATGAAGGCTCAGTTCCCTTGTTCATCTTTTCTTTTTAAAACTTCAGCATATTCAGTGTTGTGGAAAGTCACTACCTATTACTATGCTGCAACGCATGAGCTTGTGCTTGTTAAATTACATGGCTTTGGTATACAATTAATACCTTACTATTACCAATGCAGGGAAAACTGCTTAAGGGCAAACAAGGCAAGCTATGCAGATCCACTAAGCTCAGGCAATCAGCCGTAAGGAAGCTTGTCAACCACAGAAGCCTCATTTTATTGTAAATAACTTCCTTGTCTAAGGACAACAGCTTCAGCTTTCTGCAACAGCCCCTGTCTGTATCTACTAGAAGACATGTTAACCACATAATTCAATCCTTGGGCAGTATAAAAATAAAGCCTGTTAAGTTCAGTTATCTCATCCTAAGACAACTTCTAATCATATCCAGGAATTAGATTTTAAGAAGTCAATCTCCTACCAAAAACAAACAAACAAACAAGATTTTTCACCTTTAAGGCTTTTATTCCATTATTCAGAATCTCAGTTCTGACAGCTTCACACAAAGAAAGAGTGCCTGGCTTCTTATATAATAAAAACCTTAACAGCACCTCAAGATTAATGCCATTGTTAAGCTTGAAGGTTTAGATGTATAGGTTCTGTGTATTTGGAACCAAACCAAGGCAGCCTCGTGTAGGTAAAGACTATAGTAACAAACATATCACAGCACTTCACCACACCTACAGTCTGCCTATGTCATTGCTTTTTTAATAGACCCTTTCAAGCAGCTGAAAAAATCCACCGGCGGGGAGAAGGGGAAATCCAAAACCTGCTTCGCTATGCCTCCTTTCCTAAGTCGTTCCTCCACTGGATCCACAGTCTGCTTTGCACAACAGGCCAGAGGGAGCCAACCTGCAAACACACATGTAGCTGGGAGCTATTGTCACTGCCACCATGCAAGAGAGGTTTGGAAACTTCTCTACTAAGCAAACCAGAAACTAAAAAAATCTGGGAAGATTCAGCAATATAGAAAACTTGCCTGCAAGCACTTAAAAAGCATCTAAACTTTAGCAACTTGTTCTTACTCAGCTTCCAATACTGTGTATTTGCAGAGCTTGAAATAGCAATTTCCTATCCAGTTACCTCAAGATAACCAGAAGCAAGAGCTACACCAGCAGGAAAGGAAGTGCTTTGGGTGAAATCATTAACAATTCCATGAACAGAAAAAGAAAAAAAAAAAAAAACAGGTATTGAGGAAACTAGAGTAACAAAGCTCTAACAAAGCTCTTCAGTGGAAGCAAGAGTCTGACAACTTCTAGCTATGCTGTGGAATGAGAGCTATTCAGTATTAGAACTGTTTATATTCATGTTTGCCAAGCAGTAAGTAAATGACATACCCTATGTACTGATCCTTGGTTCTAGGGCACCCTTTGTTGATTTATTACCCAGAGCGTTAGTCCTAAATCAAGATAGTAATTAACAGAAACACTGTCTTAGTGGGAGTAAGCTGTGTTTTTAATTACTGATTCCTCTGAAGTACTATTTCCAAATAGGAATATCCAGATCCTGACTTCACAAGCTGGTTACGCCCAAGTGTCCAGCCTCCACAGACAAGAGACTAAGAGGTCTTTCCTCATTAATGAAGTAGTTTACTTTTTTTTTTTTAAGGAATGTATGGCATTTATAATTGACATGTTCTTGATGCCAGGATCTCATACTTCACTTTTAATTGGTGCAATTACTCTGTTAAAATCTCAGAAAACTCAAAACAACTGAGCAGAGACTCCACGTTTCATAGAATCATAGACCTGGTAAGGTTGGAAGGGACCTCTGGAGAGCATCTAGTTCAATCCTCAAGCAAGTGGCCCTATACGGGGATCGAACCCACGACTCTGGCATTATTAGCACCACACTCTAATCAGCTGAGCTAGACGTGACTTCATTTGCTATTTACACCAGGAAAACATCCACATTTTTACACAGCTATTTCAATTCTTCAGTATCGCCTTTCACTACATACCTGCCGTAGGCTCTGAACTGAAGATGATAAAGAAGTCTATCACTCGTGATGTGAAGTCAAAGGCTGTTTGTTGGCTGCCATGGATGACAGAGATACTGTGCCGGTCACCATAGCTAGCACGGGGCATCCCTCCTTGGAATATAATGTAAGGAAGTCTGAAGAGAAAGGCATAGGTAAGTGGTGTATGCTGAAATGAGGAGTAAGGACAATTTCAAAGACTTGAGGCAAGCCTAACTTTGACAAGAACATTCTTACTGCCGTACTCTAAAGGGGTGTCATGGCACACTGCACCCTTTAAATGCCTCTTGCTAAAAACACTGAGAGGAGTGAAGAATTAGATCAAGAACTTACCCATTTTTTGTTGTCTGCCAGTAGATCTTGGAGATGGCCTTGCAAGGAAAAGGACCTAGGAGAACAGAGGTAGTTACTGTAATTTCAGAAGTGTATCCTTACACAGAAAGTTCCTTACTCTGCTTCACCTAGCTAAGAGTGTGCAACCCAAGGTCCTTTCAGCCTCCCTCTCAAGGGAAGCCATCTGAATTTGGAGACACCACCACCACCTCCCCAGGCCAAGCCACATCAGATGCAACAGATCCTCTGGGACACACTCACTCCCACAGCAGTCCTCAACAAAACAAGGCTCAGACCCAAGGGGAAGTTTTGAACTACGTTGCTGATAGGGAGTGCCACTACAGAAGCTGATTAACTAGAAAGGACTGTTAAAAACACTGCCATTCCTGAAATTAATGTAAAGGCGATAGAAGCTTCTAAAGCTCCATATGCTTGAAAGATGAGGTCATTCCCATTTGATGGGTTTCAGCAAATCAGAAGCATCATTTCATCACTGCTGTTCGACAAAAAGCTCGCTTAGCTCACTATTAATTACAGAAGATCCAAGCAACTCCTGCTGAACAGGATACTTGAACCAAACCGAAGAGCTGAATCACAAACACCCTTCTTCATAAGGTATATAAGTTTCTTTAATCCTTTTTCTCCATGCTCAAGACAGACCTTAGTGATGCAAAGGAGTTTAAAATCCAAAAGAGAAACGAAATCCTTTAATTTAGACTCGCAACTCATTCAAAAGGCAGCACTGCCTTTTGCCATCAAGATTAAACATTAGGGAGAACCTGACTTAAATATTCCACACAAGCTCAAAACGAGCTGGAGTTTCAGATGAATATACAATGATTAAACCTCAGAGAAAGGATGAGTTCTATAACCACATACTGACCATAAGGCACAAGGTTTTCCAGCGGCTCAGGCTGCCTGTTGTCATTGGATACTGGCCACTGGGTGTAACTTCCATCATAGTGGCAACTAATGAATTTACTGCCATCCCTCTGCCAGTAGAGGTTCTCCAGTTGCTGAAGAGGAAGAGACACAGTGACTGCTCTCCAGAGGACTGTTAACCCCTCCAAAACCAGCTCAATCTTAGTGAGAGAAGCTTTGTCAGGCTCTCCCTGAACCCACTTGTCTTCAAAGGGCCCTGAGAGGAGACAGCTTTTTTCTCCCCTGCTAAATTAACTTCAGACTAGATTAATACCTGGCTGCCCAGGAAGTGGTGTGTGGCTTTGCTATTTTGAAGGTCCCAGAGGACAATCAAGCCCCTGCTGTATCCGATCAGGATCTGGTCAGGGTTCTTAGGATGCTCCTGGAGGGCTTCCACCAGTTCACACGATCGCCTGTTACAGTAATCTTCTGGCACCCTACAGAAGCAGAACAGAAAACCTCGAAAAGTTTAATCCAGGTGTAATCTAGTATGACTGTAATAGCAGCTAAGGCAGAAGGAAGACCAAAGCAACAAAAAATTAAAACAGATGAGAGAAAGTATGGTCTTTCCAGGAATCTGTCAAGCAGAAAAAAATCTTACATAAGACACCACACCAGGCTCCTGGAGGCCTGCCAAACGAACGAGCATCTAGTCCGATGTTCTTAAGGGAAAACCCATGGTTAGCAGTCAATTCCAGGACTGGACCCCTAGAACTGTGGAAACGGTCTGAATTGCCTGCACTATTCTCGTGACCCTCACAGTATGAGTAATTGCACACAAACATACTGAACAGAGACATTTGGTTTCTCTAACAATTTATGCATGAAGCTTGCTCTGGACTTTTTTTTTAAACCGACGTTTCCATGTCAGAAGGAAGTGACAAGGACACAATGTAGGACAAAGTTTTCAGCAGCATTTAAACCTCCAGAATGACAAAATCCTCATTTGGACGAAGCAGCATCAGAAGTTCCACCTATTGTTGAAAAAGTAAACGCGTAATTACAGCTAAGTAACACTTGTTGCAGGTGTAAATACAAGGGATAAGGCAGGTGTAAATACACGGGATAAGGCACAAGACTTGCAGCTTCACTCCAAGCGTCTCCTGCACAGTTCTGCCCATTTCCTGCCGGTGACAGTGCTGGGTTCACAGAGACAGAAATTGCCACTTAACATATATGCTCGCTCACCGTTGCAGCACAGCCTCGGGGGTTATGGTCCTCTCCTCCAGTACTCTGAATGACAGAAGCTCCACCACAAAGACGTTGCCGCTCTCTGTACCAAGATACAGGACTTCCCGCGAGGAGTGGGGAAGGACAGACGTTATCTGCGTAGCACTCGGGGGAGACCTGGGAACGCAAAGGGCACCTGGTTAGCGGCACACAAGGCAGCAAACCTTACTGAGCTTAGCTGACGATTCACCAGACACATTTACAGAAGCATCTTTTGTCTTAAGGGCAGAGATTTTAAGCCAGGCATGATACTTAAAGATAGTCTTTAAGTTAAATTATCTTTAAGTTAAATTATGTCAAAAGACTTTTGGCAAGTGCATGAACAAAGACCCAGACGCCCTTTTACAGCAGCCTCTCTTATTAAGCTATCCCCAAATTAGCTAAAAATAGCTCACCCAAAAGTGGCAACATCACGTGAATCTGAAATCACTGCAATATTTTAAACTCTTACTTAAGGGATGATTAGATTTGCTTAGCCTTAAGATTTATTGCTCCTGCACACACAGGAGTGAATGCAGATTAACCTAAAAAGACATCAGTTTTTTCATTGGTACAACAGTCCTTAGAGGTGGTCTCCTGGGCCCTAGTGAACTGTTCCCATGGAAGCCCCTTTAATGGATTCATAGGACCAAGAGAGTCCCCATGATCAGGACAAGCTCCAACTAGAACAGCAGCAGAATTTGCCTACTTGCTTATCCCAAAACTAGCTTGAAAACACTCTTGCAGATTACCCAGGTGGCCCTTTCAACGTGAAGCGGCGCTCCTCCTGCAGCTCGGATGCTCCCTTGCGCTGCTTCAGGCTCCAGAGGTGCAAACTGTTGTCATCTAGTAGTGTCACCAGCTGGCACTACAAAACCAGACAACATCCTTGAGAACCACAACATTAAAACCAGCACAGCAGATCTAGCAATAAAGTTGTCGCCGTTCATAATCCTCTCTGCTAAAGCAGGATTGAGGAGCCAGCCGCAGCTCTTCATAGTGGCGGATACACACAGTTGCATTCAGCAACCGCAGCAGTGCTACCGTTTAATGACGGGGGACTTGGGGGGTTAGAGGAGATGATAAGTAGCCTAAAGGCTGAAAAACCTCTTACACAGGACAAAGGCCCAGGCTGTCACCAGTACAGGAGACAAGGACTTAGGTCCTTGAAAACCAGCCGGTGCTGTGGAGCTCAGCGAGGCATGTGGGAGCTGTTAGCACAGCACCTTCGCGCTCACCACGGTTTGCTGCAACACACCTCAGCCTTGGGTGGGGCTAATGCAGTCTACTACACCGCACTCCTCCTCGCATTCTTCATGTTCAACCTCATTCTGGAGGGTTGTGTCAGAGTCCTTTTACGAGCCCAGCCCTTCTGGCTGTATGTTCGCGCTGAAGCACTCTGCCTACTAAAGCCACACCTGGTGCAACACTCCCCTCGGGAGTTTCAGTTTATACCATTAGGTTAAGCAAACAGCCACCTAAAACTAGCTTGAGAATTAAAGCCCTCTCATAAAGAGGCCACTGGTGATATACTGGGGGTGTCAAGTAGTAAAGCACGTGGCTAAGACACCAGTCTGCCAGACAAGAGAAGGGAAAGTGGTTAGACAGCCACTAGACAGTTCAATCTTCCTGGTTTTAGTTTCTGGCAATTACTGTTCAGCAATCCCCAAAAGCAAGATTCAGTACCCAGACAAAGGCAATAACCTTAAGAGCAGGTTAGGTTAGCAGTATTGTTTTGAACACCCCAAAATAACGAAATCTGTTCAGCAGCCGCTACTGCTCCATCTGTTCTTGCAGTAGGGTTGGGTGGTTTTTTTGTCCTGCAGAACAGGGGTTGCAAAAGGAAAAGGAAGTTTTTGTTTCTGCATCAGGCTGCCTGAACTATTCTGGCCTTATTACCATCCCCACTGTACTCGAGATAAATGGCCAGTTACGAACAATAAACCTACTCTGAAGTTTTATTAAACATCTCTGCAGCAAGGAGTGCTACCAAGAGTGCAAAATATACCGGGATAAGTGTTCCAGACCAAGCAGCATTTGAATGAACTTGATATTAGGAGTCCAGTTACCCAGACCAATTGTACACTCAACATCTGTTTAAGAGAAGTCTATGTAAGCCAGAGAAGAACTGAAAATACACTCACCTGATCAGGTATAAAGTGTATCTGCATTACAGTATTGTTTTCTTCATGTAAACCCATGAACTCCACCCCAGGAGCGCCATACCTGAAGGGTTTGTTGAGGATCAGTAGTATTTAAATGGCCCACAGCTACAATTAATTGATAAGAAGCTTGCTAACAAGCAACATGGAGAGATTAGTTTGAAACCAGGCTGCACTGCTAGCAATCCAGAGTGAAGAGAACCAACGCAAACCTACTTCGATTTTCTGTGTTTATGGTGGGTTGCTACAGGAGAATGTGGAAGGTTACTTGTCTTTTGAGCATATGCAGAAGAGGTGCCTGGACCTTGTTTGCTCTCAGAGATGTTTAGTGGTTTCCCTGACACTACAATCCTGCTTAACTAATTGGTAACCAGGAGACAGATGGCTCCTGCCTGCATGTGGAGTCCAGCCTCTGAACGCAAACACTGGGAACGATTAAGCAGGCACAGAGAGCACCGACTTCTCCTTTCTGGACTGAGCAATATGCTTCTTTTACAGCATGTCTAGCTCACACGCTGCCACGGGAATCACTCAGTACCTTGTACATGCAATATTGGACTGGACATTGCTCCTTTGGGAGAAAAGAGAGGCAACCGCCCCCAGTATTTAGGCCTCTAACACCTGGATAGTCACAAACTCAGGAAGCTAGAAGTATTTTTGACTGCATTTTTAACCTCTGAAATAGAATTGCTTTAAAAACCAGAACTCTGCCCCCTGCTCCAAATATTTAAACAACCCTGGAATTTACAACATGAAGGATTACTAAACTGAGGCCAGATCTTGTCTGACCTCCCGCATAGCGAGAGCAAAGAGCCCCATCTAATATCTGCATCAAGTTCTGCTTCTGCTTGAGCTATAGTTCAGCTCTTGGCAGGATAATCTCACCCTGATCAGGCTGAAATCACTTTAAGACAAACTGGTCTAGTGTTCAGTAACCTTTCCTTGCAAATTTACACTTCATCTTAGTTTAAATTTGGACAGTGTTTTCAAACACAGTTACAGCTTCTTATGCTATCAGAGAAATCTACCCTAGGCGGTCTGAAGGAATACAATTTGATGGCTCCCGATCGCGTTCCAATGGCCATAAGGCGGAGAAACGGGCTATAGCCCAATGCACTGGGTTGATGGGGAAATCCATGTTCCACAGTCTGGTAGAAAGAAAAAAAAATTACAATTAACAGCATGTTTCATGGACATTAGTTGTTGCATACAGATGAAAGACAAGTTAAATATGGCATGACAGTCAAGCACAGCATTTAATGACAGCTTTTTCTGTTGAAGTATTCAAACTGAGCATGCTAGATTTGCTGGAAAATAATCTCAGGCCAAATTTGATCAAAGAGCCTCTGGCTGCACAGAGACATGCAGAAGTGCAACAGAGATGAAAAAGCAATATTTCAAAAACAGTAATCCAGACAGTTCTTTATATTAGATTTATAAATAACTGCGTAAGCACAGCTTACTCAGTCTCCACAATACACTGGATCAATCCTCATCAATTCTATTTCCTGTAAACCACCTGTTCAGTATAATTTCAAAGTCTGGCACAATTACTGCTTATTGTAAGGTCAGTTTTATATAATAAACTCCATGTAAATCAGCCTCCATAACCTCCACTTGTTGATTGCCATCAGGAAGTGGTGCAAAGCTATGAAGGAGTGTTGAGTGAACACCAGCGCTTACCAAGAAAACTAAACAGATTACCTATGGGGCCATCAGGAAAACTAATGCAGCTGATACCCAATTTCCAGAGGCAGCATGAGGAACCACAGGCTTTAATGAGAACAGAAGCCTGCTAGGCTACCTCAGACTAAATCAAAGCCATTCTGTAAGGAGAAGACATCAGTAACCATCACAGAGGATAATCTGTACGTTGCTTGCTCTTAGTGGCTTCCCCAAAGCACAATGCACACTGCATCAAGAATAAGATTTGGAGCGTGTGGTATCCAGCCATCTGCACGCTTAGCGGGGCTGACGCATTTACACGCTATGGCAGAACCTTCTGCCGTCCTCAGCGGTTGCAACCAAGCTGTTTGTGAAATAGCTCGATCAGGTTTTTAGAAGTGCTAGTGTAGAGCTGTCATCATTGTTTAGAGAAAACAAGCAGGCATGAAGGTTCAAGAACATATTTCAAGAATATATAGCTATATAGAGAGTGATTTGTGTGACAAGATTAATAGGGCTACCACACTAGAGAACATTCAGTTGTACTTTCAATGCAAATATAGCTACAGGAAGAGATGTATTGCTAAAGCAAGTTGGATAGCTATGGATAGCTAGAGAATAGGAATTTGTTTCAAAACAGCCTGAGGTCGAGTCTCTCTCTCTCTCTCACACACACACACACAAAATAAAATAAATGGATAAACAGGGAACCCTCTATCTACAAAATCAGGCACTTGCTCTTCACTCCCATCCTTGTTTCTATCGTTTCACCAAAATGGAGCTGCCACCTAACTTTATGGTCTGTTCAACCTAAAACTAATACGTGGATTTTATCTCCCACACAGTGATTTCTTAGCTTAATGCTTTGCAGGAGAACCAAATAAAAGCTTGTTTCATTCGTGTGGTCATGCCTTTAGCCTGAGGTGCTCCCAGCTGAAAGGCAGCCACAAAGTAGTTTAATGACCTTTTACTGTTCCTGCTCAAAGGCATGGGAGGAAACGGCTGACTCCAGCGCCTGCTAGATTGCTCCTGAATTCTGGTCAAACGGCCAAAGCTGAAGTTGCAAGACAGACCTCCTTCGTCCAAATCAGCAGTTACCCCAGTTTGAAGTCACGTTAGGAGAGGCTGACGTAGAATGGACAAAATTGGAAAAACTGGAGCATTTTCCATTTCTCTGCTTACCAGCTGATTGGTAATACCTCTTTTGCCCAGTCTTAACTTTAACCTTTTTTACCTAGTAATTTAAGATTCTCACTACTGGCTCAAAAATCAGCAAGTTTACTCCTTTCATGATAGCTGAGTCTCCAGCCTTACTTGTCTATATTATAAGAAGGTAATTCAAGTGTTATGTTTGTATTATTAAAAAATTGTTGAGAAGCCAGGGTTTAGTGTTACACTTGAAATTGTTGCAACTAGGCAAACATCAGTGAGCACATACAAAACTTCCGAGAGGCTCTATGAAATTAGGAACTAAATCTACAGACACAGCATTGGAACAGAGCAGTTTTCTAATCTAACACAGACGAAGAATGTCTGTGTACTGTAACAGCTACTGAGACAACACAGACGAGGTTTCTATAGTCAGAGAGTGGGAGTATGAAGCCATGGTATACAGTTTGGGGAAGAAAACCCAAGATAACACGTTACCTTAACAACTAATCAGGCATTCAACTGAATCAGCCGTAACATAGGCTACAGAAACCATTACACTCTCCTCCAGAACAGAGCAAGGAACTTGTCAGGGAGAAACCAGTGCAATTTTGCTATTAGCTTTAGTTCCAGCTTGCTCATAGGCACTGAACTGTCAGGCTGTTGGCAGAACTAGGGGTCATTTTTAATGAAACATGAATTAGAATCTGAGTTTTGCCTGAGATTTCTTCCAGTCCGTAAGATAACCAGGATTATGTCATGATTCTCATAATAGAAAAACATGACCTATACAATACATACTACATTTCAGGATACAGTCAGTGCTAGCCTTAATATTGGCCTAATTATATCCTGGTTTGGACATGCTAATTTGTAAACATATTAGGCAAGTAAACAAAAGCTTTATTTTTTTAAATACAAGACCAACGAAGTGCAGAATTGAGAGTGCACTACTCAGTCCTAATGCTAGGAAGGTTCAGATTTGCCTTTAATAGAAAACTCAGAATAAGCCTCACATCCCATAGACAAGCGTGCAAAAGCCACAGTAACTATTACAGCCCGGAGCAAACCGTGAGCAACACCGTGCTGCTGCGGGGAACGGCAACATGAGCACAAGGAGAGCGACTGTCAGCAGCAACCGTAGCCTGTCACGCAACTGTTTATCTAGCAAAATAAACCTATTAATGGTTTCTGATCACCTTGAATTATTCAGCCGAGGTACCCGTAAGAGGGAAGGGAAGATAACTCCCTCCGCCGTCACTCGTTTGCTTTCACAGCGGGGCAAGAAGGGCGACGCAGTGGCTTTCCGGCCACGCCGGACCCCAACAGGGCCAGGCGGTCCCACTGCACTCGCTGCCCCACATCTTTCCCTTGCACTTATTTACATGTAGGAGCTTTTTTCTGGGGGTCACATTAAATCAGCTGTTCAGCTGGCCTCCTTCCCTGCCCGCTCTCAGGCAGGCCTTCACCTGCTCAGCAGGTAACCCCAGCCGGGGCGGCAGGGGAGCAGGCAGCAGAGGCGACAGTGGAGCCTTTCAGCAGAGCCCCAGGGAGAAACCAGAGAGGCAACAGCGCGGCCTCCTGCTCAAAAGGGCCTTTGTGCCTTTGGGCTGAACGGGGCGCTTGCATTTTCATTTCTCTTTAGACTACAGATCTGTCAGCACCGGTGAGCGGAAGCCTGACGGCAGCAGCGTTAACTCAGAGACGCGCTTCACATCGGTCGCATTCACCGCAGGAAAAACGCGGCCAGGGTAGCAGTTGTTTCTCAGCCCACACTAAAGCCGGGCAGATGAAATTCAGTGCCACCTTCCCTCCTTCCATTTCTCGCCGCTTCTGTCTCAGGTTGTTTTATGACAAAGCGGAGACAAATCCAACCGCGTGTAACACAAGCCCCAGGGACCCGCACGCACCTTCGTTAATGCATCTTTTGAAGAAGCAACAGTCAGAACGCGTTAATCCACTTTGCATAGACACTAATTGAGTATTTAGGGTAAGCTATCCATCACACTCATTAGCAAAGGGTTCAGAAGGCTAAAAAGAGGGGGGGGGGAAGACACACAAAGCCATAAATTAAAGGCAATGTTCCCAGTTTGGTAGCGTTCAGCTGTAAGACTGGTTCACCTGTGTGCTACCCATCATGTAGTCTGACAGTGCCAGCCTGAACATGTTTGCTCTGCAGGGCTTGGGCTGAGCCAAAGGCATCCAAGTACTACCTCCAAAAGCAGGATAAACTTAAAGAAGTATACTGCCAAGTACACACACCTTATCCTTCATTCTATCCACCGAGCTAAAAACAGAGTCTTGCAACAGGTACCCACAAGCACGGGAAGCTCCCGGCCATTCCGGGAACAGACACACAACGCTAAGGCACTCGAGCAGAATTAGGGAAAGTTTTCTGTGAAACGAGCACAAGTTTGAGGAGAGCTTGAAGAACTAGTCTAACACGGTTATTAGCTCTTTAAAACCATCCAGACCACCTCTTTCCTGGAATAGAGATGCAAGAGGAAAACAGTAAAAAGATCACAGCGTATTGAAACCTGAGGGACTAAAACAACAACAAAAAAAACAAACACAACAAATATGTGTGTGTGTGTGCATATATATATACATACATATATATAGAGAGAGAGAGAGTATTTGTATATGCATGCATGTATATAGAACTGCCTCCTGCATTTTTTAATTAAAGTCCAATACAGGGTCAACATGGCCAGAAACGCTCCACTCTGTTAACACTGAATTTGCGTGGCAGTATCACACTCAACTTGTGCATAGCCAACAGGATACGGGCAGGAGCACCATATCATTTCTAAGGCACAGACCTTCCATTTAGTCACTACCAGCGTCACAGGTAGTCAAAGGCCGAAGAGATGCAAATCCTCTCACCAGCAACTTATAGTCCCACAAAGCATCTCCCAAAGTGGTTTTTAACCAGAAGCGTTTCAAAGGCCTCAGATAACAGGTATCAAAAAACTTGCTTACCACCACACTGTTTTTATTAGTACATTAGACAAGGACAGTCTTAGCCCAGAAAGTATCCTAAGATCCTTGGCTCCTTGTAGCCACAACCTTCAATGGGTCACAATTAAGGTCTATCTTCCCCAGCTCTTCCCAGCAGCGGGCAGATGCTTACTGTATCAAAGGGTAGACTTTCAAAGAACCCCACTATCTCTAGAAATATTAGAATGGGACACACAAGATTTGAACAAGCTATATGTAAGAACACAATATAAGAGATTCCAGTATAATGTAAAAGCACTTGTACATTCCCTCTCTAACATCTCTCTAAAAAAAATAAGAATAAAATAAAATAATAATAAAAAAACAACAAATTAGTTTGCCTTAAAAGTGCAAATGCGTTTTGCAAGGCCTTTCATCACCAAGCTGTTAACAAGAGTAAGTCATTAGGAAGTGTCCGAAGTAGCCACCTCCCTAGAGGTGATGCCATTTTTACCTTCAGGTCTGAATCAAATGAAGTCACACATCCTGATGCCAATCTCTAATGCATTCGGAGGTTTCACTCTGCTGCAAAAGCTCGCTCTCTCAATCCTGCTTTGCGTCATCCAAATTAGACCTTCTCTGGTAGGTAAAATTTAGCCAAAAGTTCTCAGAAAGGGAAAGACTTATTCAAGGAAGAAATAGCAAAGGTTGCTCTGAAATATGCAGCACGTTATATGCTTTTAACCCATCGCTGGGATGTCTTTTGAAGCTAACACTGCATTCAGCTTAATACAAGTAACTCAACACTGGACTTCATTTACTGAAACTTTTACCGCATCTGCATTTCCTCCTGGTAACGAGCCAAAAACGGGCCAGAAGCAGCCCGGGTTCCTTTTGTCTCTTGGAAGATGGGAAAGGGTGTGTGGAAATGATGTCTGTTAGTACCAAATTACAGTAAACTACTCATTTCCATTATCCAAGCAAGTTCCACTCTAAGGGTATATCCACACTAGGGTTTTAACGAACCCAGAAGGTTCTTCCCTAGGCTTGCGTCCTCACTTACCGTCACACTTCTCAGCCAAATTCCATTTAACCTTGGAAATAAAAAGCCTACAAACATGCTTTCGATACCCAAGGGAGGGTATTGTAAGCAACCATTAGCCTACACCAGTGAATTAATATTTGGCATTTATGAAGATGAAAACATTGCGTTCCTGGCCAGAGTGCTGGACAGGTAGCGCAGCCAAGCACGGCCGGGCCCGTGTCTCAGGGGGACAAGGAGGGGGCAGGAAAACAAACCTGAACACCCTAGACACAGGTCCCAACTAAAACAACAGCAAGCTCATTACCAACGGCCTCTGCGTTGCCTCGGTTTTCCCGTGTTTCCGTGTGACAACGTGCTTGTTCTTAACAAAAGCCTCGGAAATCAAGTTGGACGCTTGAACATCTCGGAGAAGAAAAGCTCAGTACCGAGAACTGGAACAAACCACCTCTCCCAAATTTAACTCTTCCACCCACGCTGAGGTAGTTTTTCCCTCCCTTTTTACCCCGCGAGGACTCTGGATGGGTTTGCCTCACACATACCTTAAAAGCTCGAGGAAAGCACCGTACCTTATTAAACTGGAAAAGGTCGCGTTTGAGCCTCTCTCGCACTGGATCATGTCCGGGTCTTAAGAACCTTCTCATTTTCCCTGCTGTATTTCCTTGGCACCAAAAATCCTAACATTAAAAAAGAAAAAAAAAAAAGAAAAGGCAAAGGCCATATGAACAAAAGCTGCCTGAGAAGAGAAGCAAGCAGAAGTAGGTTATTTTGGTTTAGCAGGTAACAGCAATCAGCCGGAGCAGGATGAGGCAACGCAGCTACAGAGCAACTGAAGCGCGGCAGCGCGGCGGGTCGCCGTCCCCGGCGGCGGCAGGATTCGCTTACGGAAAACCGCTTTCCCGTTGCGTGAGCAGAGCCACATCGGAGCAGAGCCTCGTCCCCGCGCCGCCCGGGAGATCCTTTGGCCGGATAAAAGCCAAGGGGATTTCCAAAGAGGGTTTTTTTATTTTATTATTTTTTTTTTCCCCCACACTTGGCCGTTTTGCTTTCTCTTCAGCTGACCTTAACCAAGGAGGAGGCGAGCAAGAAGGCAGCGGCTGCGCGGGCGTTTCGGGGAGCCGCCGCGGGGGCCGCCCCAGGCTCGCAGGCACTATCGACCGCGACCACCCTTCACCCCAGGTGACCCGCCGGCTACCGAGCTAAAAAGCGAGCGAATCGCGTTTTCGGCTCGCTCCGGGGCCACGGCAGAAGGCGCCGCGCGGCCCGCGGGCAGCTGCATTAATCATTAACCCGCTTCTGTAAAACATTAAACCCGGCTCGCTGCTGCAGGAGGGGGGAAGGGGATCTCGCGCCCGCGCATCGCGCCGCTCTCGCCGCGCCAGCGGGACCCGCCGGGAGCCCGGCGAGCACCGGGACACCAGCGAGCGCCCGGGTCACCTCCCTCCGCCGCAGCTGCCGGCCGGCATTTCCCGAGCTTAATTCACCGCGCAGGAAGTCGGAGCTGCTCAGCAGCTACCCCACGAGCGGTGCACGCGGGTGACTCCGCAGAACAGCCCCACTAGCACAGCCGGAGAGGAAACCACGCACAGGAACACACGGTGCAGGGGACCTCGAAAAGAGAGGGAGAAGAAAAACGCAGCTTCCTCGGAAAGCACAACCTTCCACAGCGATTCAAACACGGCTTCCGAAAACTCGGCGCCGGTGTCAGACTGTCTCCCGTAACAAGCTCCTCACTGGGTGTTCCCGACATCCGTACGCAGGGCTGTTCCTTACAGTCAGCGAGAGCTACAGAGCGATCGCGAGCTGCTGCGGTGCTCGGCGAGGGCATCGCCCCGCGCGCCTGCCCCGCCGTCAGTCAACACCCCGGCCTCTTAAAGCAGGCAAACGCGCGGAGAAACAGCGAAAATCACGCTCCTGACACTGGGGAAAAAAAAAAACACACCCTCAGCCCGGGACAGCAGAGAAATCCACTGTGAGAAGCAAAGCAAGGAAAAGAGCGGGCTTCATTTGAGACACTGTATTTAACACCCTGCTAGAACGCTTTATCCTGAAATATTAATGGCATCTAGAAGCACGCTGTTTTAACCCGCTTATGCAAGAGATCTAGCGTTCGCACTGCAGCCCACAACAACTTGCTCAACTGGCTAAGGAGCATAGCAGCTTGTAGAATCAAACAGTAACCCACACGGAGAAACACCACCCCGCAAGCCGACGTGGTCATCGCAATCACAAACGGCGCGCTGCGAAAGTCACCCCGCGTCGGCTTGCAGCAGGGTTTCATACCAGACCGAAGAACTCCCAAGCATCAAGTTGTAAGGGGAAACAAGAAGGAAAAAAAACATTTCTGAACAAAGGCAGAAGGAAAGAAAGGAACAAAAGGCGTCTGCTGCAGCACAGTCGTCCAAGGGGAACTATTATTACAAATTTGCAAGGCTCTTGCAAATAAAACTTTTTAATACAATAAGCACCTCTTCCAATTCTAGTAAAAAACAAGAAGATTCCACAATCTGTATAATCTTATCTTCCAGATGCACATTTACATGTTAGCAGACCAGTTTCTCTCCTACACGCTTTTGGTGTCTTTCATAAAACTCGAGCCTCGTGTGCTCTGCGGTTATCTGCCAGTCAGCATTTGCAGTCATATGGTAGCAGTTGTGGCTACCAGTAGCCAGCGTGGAATTCAGCAGTAGCCTCTGAAGCCCTGCCAGGTCTGCATGCAGCCAACATTCTTATTTTCCAGGGAAACAATTCCTTAAGTTTTAGGAGACCAGCCTCTCAGCAGAAACTACGTGCACCACTCTCCTTTGAAGACGTATTGAGGTCAGTGCGTTTACAAGCAGGAGTAGCCCAGGGCTGAGTCAGCAGCAATTTTGCTCACATCCAGAACATGGACACCTGACAGCAAGGCTCAGAGCGCCTCTCACCTCTGGCTCCTGCAGCTTTGCTAGCCCCGTGCTCAGCTGTATGTTAGGAGGTGCCCTCCTCCACCTCATTCAGCTCGAACCAGCCAGAAAGCAATTACCCGGCGGCGCTCAGACAGGACGGCAGGGAAAGCCCAATTCGCAAGACGATCCTGTTTCCAATGGCAGACAGAGGAGCAGTTAACATCAAAACCAAATCTCATTCCGGCTTCCTTGCTCAGCTCACTTCGTTTTAGATGTTGAGATTTATGGCAAGTACACGTGGCACGTCCATGACGGACCCACACTCCAGAGAGGGCAAAGCGCTCCTAGGAAAAGCAGCCGTCACACTCGCTGCTCTGTGTTAGCGCTGCCACAGCAGAGGTTTCGCTTTGCCACCTCTGCGCTTGGTCTCGCGCCTGGCTGCATGTGTCCAGCTTGCCGGGACACACTAGATTTTCTCCATCAGCTAGGCCTGGGCGACGAGGAAACGGCCTTCTGCAGAAACCTGCTGTGATTTTTACTCGTGCCCTCTCCTGACAGTGGAGGTGCCAGCCAAAATTACAACAGAACTAAGTCACAGTCCTACACACACAAGTTAATCCAGTTTTACAAGATTAAGCAGCTCAGGTCAGAAAGTGTTCCTATGTAGACAGTACTAAAATGTGGACATTGGCCCAAATTACTTGTTACTTCCACAACAAAAACATAGTTTATTCTACTCCCATAGTAGAGTTGCAAGACACCTCTTGTGTTCTTCTTTGGTAACCTTCACTCAGTTTGAGCAGGTTTTCAATGGCACAAGCTCCAGCAGCTTTCTTCCTAAAACACTGTGAAACATCAAGAACTCTCAAAGCCTCCTGTGCTTTACGCTCCTATTTCTCACTCTTTCCTTCCTCATCCTCCCTTCCAGCTTTACAGAACCTTCCAAGGGAGGACTTCTACCTCTGCATCTGATAATACTTTATCAACTTGGCTAAAATAAAAGAAGCCTTATCTACAAGCTTTGTTTGAACTACAAGCATTTATCACTCCTGTAACAAACAGTCACCACCATGGCCTTGTCTGAACTAGGCTTTCTGTCCACACCCAGAAGTTTGCCCTTGCTCCTATTACCAACACAGTCAACGGTAACAAAACAGTGGCTGGATGAATTACACAGGGACAAGATAGTCCTTAATACTAATGACCTCTCAACAAAAAGATAATCCAAGCATCATTTAAATACTAGTGGTCCCACACATGTCAATGGCAGGAGCCACCAGATCCAACAGACGTGACTCACCACGGAACCACAAGTTTTAGAACTTTTAGCCTGAAATCAGTGAAGCAATCCCTAGCTATTTTATTGCCACACTGTCACTGTAAAGTTCATTTCTATAACCTAGCTCAGCTGTAACATGCCAACAAGACAGGTACTAAATAAGAAAGCACAAACCAAGCAGAAGAGCTAGAGCAAACGAAGGCACAGCTGTGCACATGGAAAGCTTGGATCAGTAAGATACCCCTTCTTCCCCCCAGGATAAAGCTTCTTTGGTGAAGATGGTCCTTATAAAAACATCATTAATCTCATAGTTTAACGAGACCAAACAGAAAGCTCCCTCACACAACGTAGCTGCTGATCAACTGGTAGCATCCCATCACTCACAAGCTTTATGAAAACAGCTCAGTGCTCAGATGCACCTTGCATGCAATGATCGGGCACTAGCAGAGAGGCAGCTGAAAGATCCTTCCGCAAAGAGGATTTATTTTTGCAAATACGGAGAGAAAGACATATAAATGAGCAACTGGACAGGCTGCATCAGCGCTACAGGTGCAGGTGGCCACCTTTAAGGATTGAAGACTGATTCCCCAAGAATTCTTAGAAAACAACTGAGAACCAGCGACACCGATCAGGAAAGTTCACGGACTTTCACAGCTCTGTGTTCAGAGTTACCAGTGACCACCCACTTGCGATGAATTCTCTAACCGTGCAGACCATATGTGTCATCAGGACTCTGTTGTATTTTCCTTGTCATGGGAGCATGACAACATGAAGTTTCAAAACACTACAGCAGAACAAAGTCTTTGTGCTGGACAATATTATTGCACATGATGCAGAACTCTTTGTAGACTGCTAAATAAGAAGTGCAGTTCAAGTGAAAGAACAGCTTGTCATCCCCAAAATAACTTTGGAACAGCATTTCACACCAAAATAGTGGAGGATGAAAGCATTTTATTTCTAAAGCAACACAGAGAAATCTATCTAGAAGAAACCTGAAGATGAGATTTGGAGCTTGCACACAATTTCTGTGCAGAGATCAAACTCCCAACTATCACCAGTCCCTCCCTCGATAAAGTACTGTAAAGAAAGGTCAGACTACTAGCCGTATACCATCCTCTTACCGGGATGTAGTAACTGCATTACACGTATAACTTTAAATCCTGTTACCCTTTGACGTTTCCCAAGGCACTACGTGAGTCAGGAGAAACCATCTGTCCCACAAGCAATTCCCAGATAATAATCAAAGTATTATACCAGAAAGCAACTGGAAGATACCGGATTATCTCAACCGGTTTAACTCCTCCAGTAATTTTCTTCAGACAGTAGCTACAGCAGATGTAACCTGTACACGAGCAAATAGGAAAGATGAACGTCTTCATAGGACAGCGCTGAGGAGCAAGAACCCTTCCTCCTTTTCAATACCAGAAACAAAACAGTCCCGTAAGTAGCTACACCTAGAAGAGTTCGTCAAGCAGCACTGAGCAGGATGAGCAAGCGCGCAGAGCTCGCACGGAGCATCTCTGCCCCCTCGGCGGGCCAGGCCGCACGGAGAAGCCTTGGCCGCGCCGCACCACCGCCGGGCATCCCGCTCGCCGGCTCCAGGGGGGAAAGCAGCCGGCTGCGGGGGGCTGCGGGGGGCCGCGGGGAGCCGCGTCGCCGCTCGGGCAGCACCTTACAACCGACTTGCAACTTCTCATTTCGTTGCCCGAGCGGAGCTCCCCTCCCCTCCCACCTCCGCGCTCGCAGCAGCGCAAGGCTTCGTGCCACCGCGCTGCAGAAAGCCCCCGCGGCGGCTTCACCTGCCCCACGAGCCGGACACGGACACGCGAGACGCCCGCCGCGCCGCGGTAACCCGAGACGCCGCCGAAGCGAGCCGCTGCGCGCCTCGCCCAGCTCCCGCGCCGGGCCGGGCCGGGCCGAGCCGAG
>NW_028186258.1:1756986-1767749 GCF_003343005.1 Rhea americana
CCCGCCGCGCCGCGCTCTGCCGCCCGCCGGGCGAGGGGCTCCTCGTCCCGCGACGGTGCAACGGCACTGCACCCTCCCTGCCCTTGAAACTACCTCAGACAAGTTTTCAGTAATGGTCAGTGTTTTAGCCAAACTTCAAAGGTGAAATTATTAAATTAAAATAATAATTTTATTTTTTTTCTACGTCACAGGTCAAAATGAAGCAGCGGTATCAGTCTGCATCACAGCCCCGTGCTGGTGAAGGCACTGGCAGATGGCGTGGTGCTCAGCCAGGCAGCCAGTTTCTCAATCCTCCCTGCAGGGGTTATTAAACTCTAATTGTTTCGTGCTGAATCAGGGAGTCTCTGCCCCAGCGAAACTCACTGGGTGGCTCTCGTTCATCGATACGGTTCCACCTGGGCACAAGCAGACAAGACTCCGATTGAAATCTACAGGATTTCCTAATTCCAGGACAAACGTGAGCCCCGTAGGCCGGACTGCAGCTCTTCTGGCTATGCCTGTTCTTAGGCGCTCACTTCCCACTGCCTTTAATGTGCAAAACAGTCCGGGAGAGCAGTGAGGAAACAAACCAGAACTGCCGACAACCCTGGCTGGGAGGAAGAGGAAAGGCAGGGTGCACATCAGAGGAGCTCAGCCCAGTGGAGTCCTGCTGACTTCCAGCACCTGATAATACAGGTGCGCGCACAAAACAGGAATCGGCAAAGTGCTCGCAGCAAAGCGCTTCCGCCTTGGGCTACGATACTTCTGTCCACGCACCAGGAAGGCGGCAAGGTGTCACGTGCCAACAGGAACTGTACGCTGGCCGGGCTCCTCCTGGCTGACTCACGCTGCCCTCCTAGGGAGCTAAGGCATGGTTGACAGAAAGGCCAGATGCAAACACAAACTGGTGCAGGAAAGGGGTTATGTAGCCACTTGGTCGCATGACCAAGAGCAGCATTCGGCAGGTAGTGCCACTGGGGTCCAGACGGCCTCTCCCCCTGCATAATCTCCCCAGAAACATTAATAAGTTAGCACTCAGGAGCTTGCATTACTGGAAAAGGTTTTTTATTCTTTAGCCCTTGCCTCTTCCCCACCCGCCCCAAAAGAAACTCAAATATTAATTATCAAATAAAAATGCATCTAAAACACTTGGTATTATGTTTCTGAAGAAAGCTAGACACTGACCACAGCCCTGCTCGGCATCTTTCTCTCCACCGAGCAGGCTTTCCGGCACCTCTCACTAGCAATTTTGCATAGAGGCTAAAGCAGGTTTCGTACCTGGATATCCTGGCAGAAGGCTCCCAGGGTAGGGCCTAGAGAGCAAGGATGGGATACTGGTCCTCAGTTAAGAGCACAACAGCCACAGGACTGGAAGGCTTATGAGGAATCTGTAGCTTGTTTTTTTTTGCTGAAGGATCTCTCACTTGCAAAAGAAAAGACAAGGAACCACAGCCAGGAAAAGGGATGTCAACAGATGAAATGGCTGCAGTATGGCCCTGGTGAGAGAATCAGACACACTGTGCTGATATTATAATTTGAATGTGATATAATGCTGTGTGGCCAAAGCCTCTCGGGACAGCCATCACATCACGAGGCTGCGGTATCATCTGCAATGCTCTGGGGCTTTCTGTGACCTCAGGTTGACAAAATAGCGCACAAAACCCAGAGTTTCCTGCTCTCAGGTATCCAGAAACTTGATTCCTGTGGCTGTGACTTTTTTTCATGTCTGAATCTGATCCAACGTTTGTTGGTGCAGCTGAACGAAAGGCGCTTAGGGCACCATCACTGATCTGAGCAGCTTATTCTGCCCCTGGCTGACCTCAGTGAGTCTCCAACTGCTTAGACTGGCCTAGCACATTGGTTCTTAACATATGAAAAGAGGGACACTAGCCAAGTGTTTTCTAGAGGTCCTCAAGACAGCAAGATGACAGGTCTAGTCAAAGAAAGGCTAGTCCATAACATCAGAAAGCTGGAGTACCAGTGGCTTCAAGAACGAAGCAGTGCGTATTCCAGCCCAAAACTGCCCAGCTAAGCTGTGCACACTGCCTGGTTGCAATATTGAGTGAAGCCAGTTGCAGTGGTCGACTACCAAGTCGAAAAGTTAGTTATCATAGGCTCTATTTTCCATAATATTCCATTAATAAAGAAAGCAAATCTTGAATAAAGCTCTCCCTTTCACCCCCCATCACTTCTGCATGTGACAGCAACTTCAGTGATTAACATCAACTGGCAGCTTGAATTCCTTTAGGGAATAAAAGGCAATTTCTCCGTGGTCCACCAGTGCAAAGACCACTGGGACGTCCCCACTCTGATACGTGACCTGCTTCAAAGCTCGGAGGGACGGAATCTGCTCGTCAAAGCTGTAGAGGGAAAAAAAATAGTTCTCAAAGCACAGAAGAATACATAAACCCAGGTGTCCTGGGAAGTTTCGATTACCAGGGAGAGAACAATTGCTAGACAATTCACAGCAAGGAGCCAGGCCGCTCTCAAACTTCACATAGCTGGACCTCCCTGAAAATCAGTGATCACCATGGTCACCTTCTGGTCTCAGGAGCTGGTAGCGACCCTCCCCACACTTCTCATCAAAGCATGAGGCTGCCAGCAGTGAGAGAGCACGCTGCACGCCAGGAACCAGGAGCATCAAATCCTTTGCTGAAAACAAGGGCAATTGTACACTGCTCCACGCTGTGCCTATTAGATGCCTCTCACAGGGCTATTGGCAAGTTGCCAATCCAATCTAAATACTTTTGAGCTAGGAAGAGCTTCAGGTTGTTGGGATCAACATCTCACCTCTCTTTAATTCTACAGAGTCTGCTCACTCTTAAATGGAAATGTTTGTGTAGTAAGAATCATCCTATTCACTCATAACACAGACTTCTGTAAAACTGTATTACCACCTTTCTTCCTCTGTCTCTATTGAAATTGCAAAGAGTTGAGAACAGACTGTTTTAGAATATCGAAGTTAGAAAAGGCAGAAACCGAACTTTGCACCTGCCTGTGGAATTTAAGTATCAGATTCAGGATCTGACAAGAAAGCAGGTAACTGCTCTCTGCTTCTGCCCAACTCAAAATTACTTCTGACAAAAATCAAGATACCAAACCCATGGCCCTGAGCCTGTAGTCACCTCTAGGCAGGTACATCTCTGCATAAACCCACAGGGACCTGCACTGGCTGAGGATTCACCTACCAAATGGCTCTCTGCAAAACCAGGCTCCGTGAGAGCTTCACAGGCATTGCATAAACACAGCTGTGGCTGCTTGATCCCAACTCCAGTAATACTCACATGGGCAGCAACCAGATGACCAAACAGTGTGGGCTGAGCGCTAAGGCTGGGGGAATCATCAGCCACAGACTCCAACAAAGGAGGAACAGAAAGAAAAGGAAACATCTGGGCAGGACCACCCTAAAGGCAGGCACCCTGATGATCTGTAAAGCCTACAAGATCACGGATCATTTACGGACCATTAGGACTTCATTTCCACAACAGCAATGAGGACATTTCAACAGAGATCATAGCACTCCATGGATACCTCCGTACACACATCCTGACATACGGCTTTCCAGGGTTCGTCTTCTTAAACTTGGCCACGGCATCTGCTTGATACACATTGAAGTCTATCGTCATGCCCTCTGTGTCCTTCTGCAGCCTGCAGGAGGGAGAACACACAAGCGTGCTTATGTGATTGATGTGTTGTGGGATATAAATACAGCAGAGGAAGGAGGGAGCGAAAGCTCTTGAAGTCTATCTAACCTAAGCCTTTTTAAAAGTTTTACTCCCCAGACATATGATTGACCCTGTAACTGTTCTAATTACTTCCCAGATTTTCCTCCACACCCCCACGTCAGACTAGACCGCACCCCTTCCCCACATCTGCCATACTCGCCCTCTCCCTGCATTCCTTGCAAGAAGTACCACAAACAAAAAACATACAGGAGCAAAGCACTGTGCAGCAGGGATGGCAGCACATTTCAGGGATGAGGCAGAGGTGAAACACAACCAAACCTCTGGACAAGACTCCCTGGCCAGTGTGCAAACAGGGAACATCAGGAGAAGAGAGCGACCCCCAAAGTTACAGTCAGCCTGGGATGCCTTGGCTCCCTGACCCAGTGCTTCATACATACACCACCCCTTTGCTAAAGGTGTGAGAGGGCCATGGAGCACAGCACTGGATTGTCTTGCCATCGTGGACACTAGGCAGTGCCTCACTCTGATGCTGAGAGCATCGCACAGACCTCATAAGCAGGGAGCATCACAAGACATGCCCTCTCCCTGTGAGCTGGCTGGCAGGGTACTAACCGGGAGGCTCCATCCAGGATGTGGGAGGGCTGCAGCACACTGATCTGCTGGAGGACAGCAGCTGGAGGGAGAAGAAACAAGAAAGGATCAGACCAACTATTTCCCTCCCAGGGCCCTCCAAGCACTTCACCACCACCCACAAGTCTTCCTCCTCCGACAATGGCTGGCAGCGTCACAGTCACCACTGGCTACTTCAAAGACCTCAGTTTCCTCATCTCCTCCCACCATGCAGGCCAGAACACCCTGCAGTTGCTTTGCATCTTGCCTGCCTTGATTTCACATGGCTAATAGCCTAGCAGGAAGGACTGCAATATAGCATGACATGAGGAACAGATCAGAAGACCTCCCAAAGCCATACTTATCCTGGCACTTAGATGGGCTATAGGGAAAAAAAAAAGCGGGGGGGAGAAAAGAAAAAAACGCCACGAGAACGCAATAGGACAAGCCATCTTCCCTCTCCCTCCTCTGTGGCTGGGCTCCTCTGTTCTTCGTTTGCCCAAAGCCTTCTGATGAGATTTTTCCTGATTAAGAAACACTCCCCCTGAACTGATGTTCAGCATCTCCAAATCATCCATTCTGCTGCTGTACAAGGCAATCTTTCTGTCCACTGCTAGTCTGTACTGTCATTTCAGGGAGTGGAAGAATCCTTGACACGTTTCTTCCTCCCAGAGCCAGTACCTGATGAGGTGGCTTCATCCGGCCGCAAAAGTGGAGTGACAGCTTGGTCCCAGAGATGTGGTGGTCGTCTCCAAACCTTCCGCTGGCTCCTCTGCTTCAGGAGGGCTTTGTACTCCTGCCAGTTGGAGCAGCACCTCACCTCCCTGTCTGCATTGACACTGCTCTTGTACCTGCTCTCCCTCTCCTGTTGCTCCCTTTCCTTTCGTGACAGCTTTTCCCGCTTCTGATTGATGCGTCTGCACCAGCAAGCAGCATCAACTTCCCGCCCCGGCACGTTCTCCGGCAGGAGCTCCTTGTCAGGTGAGGGGAGCCGTGTGCACGGCTGATCTGGAGCCAGGTTCGGCAAGACAATGGTGGTAAAATCCCAGCGGGGCGCACGGGTGCCAGGGCTGCTCTCCCTGTGATCTCCAGCCCGAATCCTGGAGGGGCTGGGAGAGTCCCTTCCTCGGCCTGTATCTTGTCCTGTATCGGGATGAACTGGAGCTGACTCTTCTCCTTCACTGCCAGCGTCTGACTCCTTTGGCTGCTCTAACAAAGGGGTCTCATCCACGGGGAGGTAGCTGGCGTCTCCACAGCCATCACCAGCCTTTTCGGAGGTCCCTTCAGCTTCTGGAAGGCCCTCAGATACTTTATGCTTCTTCTCATGTGATCTAAACAGAGAAGCAGCAGCATAAGAGGGAGAGGTTTGTGGTGGGAGTTTTATATCCTGCCTCCTTCCCGTTACCAGGAAGGATGGAGTCTGCCAAGTCTGAAGGAAGGATGGGAAGGGTGGCAGAAGACCCCGCATAGGTCTCTGCAAACCCTTGACAGCAGCATCTCAGCTGCGAGGAGAGCGTTTGCTCGTGTGACAAAGCAAGAAGGAACAAAGCAGGCTAAAGACAAGCACAAAGTGCAGGAGGCAGTATAAACTCTCAGCAGCCCTGCACAAGGCTTGGCTTCAAAACCCGGGAAAATCCCAGTCTTGACTTGTGTACAGTCCTGCCATAGCGCTCCCAGCCAGCCCTGCAGCCTTCACGCAGCCCATACGCTGCTCTGAGTGCTTCTACGTGAACGTGACGGGCACCAGCTGAATGGGACAGGCCTCAGGAATGAGCACAGACTAGGCAAAAAACACCCTGCCAGCACCTCTTACAGGAGCAAGTTTCAGTCCCTGGCTCCCCAAAAAGACAGGACAGCTCTTAAACCAGTAGTTTTTATCTCCTAGCTCCTAAAACTCCACTCTAACTCCTTGGGCACCAACTTACTTGTTAAGAGGAGACCTGAAGTTCAGTCTCTCCCTCCCCGTTTCTTAAAGGATGATGCCACCTACTGGAAACTGTCATAATTATTAGCAAAATTAATAGTTATGCCAGCACCTATTTGCATTTTGGCAGCTTCTAGAGGCTGTGTGCAAAGACCAGGACCCCACTACGCTCTCTGCGGTACAGTCCTAGCACGACAGCAGCATCAGGGGGGTGCACAACAGAAGGATGGGCACTGCAGTGTCCACACTCTCTCTCCAAAAAAAAAATGCCATGTTTCTTCTGCACTGCACTGACCTCTCTCCCCTTATATTTTGGCATCTCATCACTGCAGATGGGAAGCACAAGGGCAGCTTGCCCCTGTTAGCCCCACGTGAACTACAGATGTGACAAAAGGGCTGACTTGCAAAGAGTTCAGGAAGAGCACTGGGCTAAGGCCTGGGAGCGGATGGAAAAGGGCTTCAGGAGCATGGGCAGAAGGCAGCTCTTCATCACAGCAGCTGTGCTATGAATTGATCCTGCTCTTCTGACCACCTGGATACTGCCTCCAGGAGCCTTTCAGCTACATGACATGGTGTGGGATGGCCAGATTTCAGCTCCAGAACTCCTGCAGCTTGCAGGGGGCAAATGGTCAAGACTGGGATTTTATTTGTTTCCTCTTTTGAAACAAGCAGCACATGGCAAGTTTTCCACGTGGGCAAGGCAAAGGGTTAGTCTACGAGAGCACATCAGGGGACATATCCTCACCGAGGGCTGGAACTCCTCCTCCTTTTGCGATGGTGTTTCCCAGAGCTCTGGCAATGACTCTCCAGGTTCAGCTGCCTCTCGTAGGGAGACAGGACAGTGCTGCAGGGAGACAGTGACACAGGAGCTGAGGGCAGGATGGGGTGGCAAAGCTGCCCTTCTCTTCAGCCCCCAGAGTACAGCAGTAAAATCTTTTTTCTAGGCACAGAAAATCCATAAGCAGAACCAGGATGGTCCTCAAGTTATGCCCCATTTCATGTTCCTAATCACCGCCTCAAGAGGGAGTAACAAGGGTGGAAGGCCACTTTGAGCCTTTAATCCTCCCAAAAGGTGAAATGCAAGGTTTCCTCAGTCCTCTTCTCTGCCCTTCTGTTGGGGCCATACAGTGGGCAAAGAGGTGCTGAGGGTCTTCCAAAAGAAGAAAGCAGCATGGAAAAGAAAAGTCAGTTACCTGGGGTTGAATCTCAGTACAACATAACCCAGTTGCTTCAAGTGGCTGAATACCTTAGAGCAAAGAAAAGTGAGAAGGTTAAAAGACTACCCTAAACCAAACAGTTTACTTTAGCACAGCTGCTGCAACTGGGTAAACATGGTGTGGCACCAGCCGAGGAGAAATCCCGAGGGTTTGGGCCCAGAAACAAAGGTGAGGAAACACGAACCAATCTTACAAAAGAAGGTTACCGAGAATGGGAGGGAAGCAGAGTCATTCTGAGTTTTACTGTCCTATCCTGCCCTCAGCCACTGGAAGGGGGCACGAGGCAGTGGCTGGGCCGTCACCCTCCCGTGGGAGCTCCCCACACACCTGGTAGTGCGGCAGGCTCATTGCCTCCTGGGACAGCAGGATCTCATAGGCTTCCTGGATTGACAAGGGCAGATCTCTGTAAAAGAGCTGAACAGAGCCCTGAAGGGCAAAAGCACGGTGTTTAGGGAACCAGCGTGCACAAGCTCACCCCAGTTCCTTCCCATTGGCCCTGACAGCTGCTATCAGCACATGATATCCATGCCTATCGCCCCCTCACATGCAGAGTTCTTGATATTGTGGTTTTAGCAGAAAAGTCAGTAAAAAGCATTCACTCTGACACCCTGGTTTTAGCTGTAAAGCCCTGAAAAACGTTCCCACCCACAGCTGTTAGCTCCTGCCTTGCCACTGCCCCCTCAGCTGTACCCCTAGATCTGTTTGGATGATAAAATAATCATTGCTCTGAGAGATCACTTCCTTTAACTTTGATGATTTCTATCACTCAGGACACAGCACAGATACAGAAAAATTTAACATTAGCATAACAGAGAGCTGGAGCAACAGAACTGATGACAGCATTTAGGCTGGCTCCTCAGAAACACTTCCTGCAGCATAAGCAATCCGAGGGCAGGTTCCCCCCACGCAGTAACAGCTAACCTCCCGGAGACAGTTTTAGGCTACGCCTCTCTTTCCTTTTACTTTTTTTAAGTACATGTTTACTCATAAAACACATACAAAATAACAAAGCCTTAGGACCACACCTCTCCCATGGGATGGGCCAAAGGCATCCAACTGCTCTTCTCTGCTTCTGGGGAGTGATTTTGTACTTGGCAACCGAGGAAACAGTTTTATTTTCAAGTCAATTTGTTTATGATCTATTGCTAGTCAAACTACCAGAGGCAAAAAGCCCTGCCTTTGCAAGGAGGACTTAGGGAAAGGTACCAGCTGCTTGTAATCTGATTAAATTTTGCTGAGGGAAAACAAGCTCCCCTTTACTTTGGTGCACCTATTCAGCTGATGATAGCTGTCTGCGGCGAGACATAAACCACTTCACGGCCAAGAAAACTAACTTCAGCCCTAAACAGCATTTCTCCAAGCAGAGGAACACTGAGGAACAACTTGGTCTCGTTTGCCTCTCAGCCACAGTAGCTTTACTAATTCCTGTCAGCTTAGAGAAGTACAGAAAAACAGAGTGCTAATGAACTTGTGAACCTTGTTACTGCAGAATATGTAAAATACATTGGATAAGGGAGAAAAATCAACTTATAACAGAGCAGGCACTGACCAGTGTCATATGTCGTAATTACCAGTATACCATATCTGAGGAAAAAGATTTCTTGGTGTCAAATCTTTTCCAATAAACCCCTGCACGGGATGCGAAAATAGTGGTTTGATCTGGTTTTCAGAAATTCTCAAAACACTGTGGAAGTTCAAGGCCCAGTACGCAGATTTGGGTAAACAAGTAACTGATATATAAATGCCTGTGTTTTATCACCCTTAGCAGGCAGGGAGAAAAATCTCAGCAGGAAGCTTGGCAAGTACATTCCTTACACCTCTTCAGTCTGATAAAAGTGCTGACTTTCTACTGTTATTGTAAACAAATTCAAGTCATCCAAACTCCCTCCTAGACTCTGTTGTCACGATGACATAGGAGTAGGTTTAACTTGACGCCAGCTGGGTAAACTGGCCACAGATCTAACTAACATCCAGGGTCAACAGCACAAAAGAGCACTTTGAAGTACTACAAATGAGCCTGTAGAGAAACAGTTCCATCGGCAGCCAGGCTAAAAGAGACAACCCCTTGAGAACCAGGTGTTTATCAGCTGCTGAAATTGCAGGAGCAACCAACATCTGTCAAGTGATTCCGGACTTCAGTCTAAAAATGTTCATCTACCACAGCCCCTTCAGTTACTCAGGAAGGCCCCAAGGCCCCCGTCCGTGCACACGCATCCTTCTTACACACTCCAGCAGGTACAGGGCTTCCTCAGGCAGCAGACACTGTTTGCCATGCTCTGTGAACCCCATGGTGTGCCAGAACTTCCCCTGGAACAAAAGCACAAATTCACGATGGGCTTTGGACATTCCTTGCTGACAGCCAGGCTCTCTCCTATTTAAGGAGCAGATTAAGGAGTCTGCAATCAGCAGCAGGAGACAAGGGTATTGAGGACATCCTGCACCAGACTCACCGCAGGGGACTGCAGCTCCACGATGCCCCGTCCTGGCTTCCACTCAGCTTTCACCAGGTTGCCCCTGAAAAGGTTAAAGATTTCCTTGTTATCACCAGTAACACAACCATCCCCTGTGCTAGCAATGCAACAAGCTCAGGAAGGTGTCAAAAGGCAGCAAACCTCCAGCTGGAATTTTACAGGGCAAGGCCTCAGAAAATCCTCGTCCTCCAGATCTGGCAGGATTCGCTGAAGATTTTATCATCATCAACTAGTTAACAGCGTCTTAAACCAGCACCACAAACATCTGCCCACAGACACAGAGGCCTGCTGGAGACGCGTGGTCCTAACGATATATTGTACAAAATTGTTCAGATGCTCCCAGGACAGTCTCAAACTGCTGTATCCCGCCCACAAAGCAAAGCACAGACTCTCGTAGGGAGAATTTACTAGCACGGAGCAAACACAGGGCGACTTTGCAAGAAGGTAGATGTGCATTTTTGGTGGCTGGGTCAAAGAAACAGGAGAGACCGGTGGGGTCTGCTGCGGGATTGCTCCAAATCCTTGGTCAGCACCACAATTCCCAGTGCTGCTCCAAACGTGCAGTTACGGACGTACTCAAACAAATCCACTAGGGATCAGAGGAAGGGACAGTCCAGCCTGTCTGTCCTGCCTGCTGGAGGTCCCTGTTCCCAAAGCGGCGTCCTAACGGCCCCTGCAGCGGGAGTCTGCGCGACGTGCGAATGTTTTTATCGCTACTGAGCGGTGCGGACAGAGAAAGCAGTTATTAGTGGGGGGAAAAAAACGGGCAGAACGGAGGAAAAGCGCGCACTGAGAGGCAACGTGCGAACGTCTCCCGGGACCCGATAACCCCCCGAGACCGGCAGCGCGGCTGGACCGGAGCCAACGCGAGCCTGTG
>NW_028186258.1:1768755-1791392 GCF_003343005.1 Rhea americana
TGTGCCTCGGGGCAGCGACGCTGCGCCCTCCGCGCGGGCGGGAAACGCTCGGCGAGGTGCGGAGCCTCGCGGCCCCGCTGCCGGCGGCCTTGAGCGGAGGCTCTCGGAGGGCCTCGCCCGGCAGCCGGCTTCGCGCCGCGCAGGCTCAGCGCCGGGCTTTCGGCAGCGACGTCCGCGCGCCCAGCGCTGAGCTTAATTCCTGCGGCTTTAGCAGTCGCGTGCAGTCAGGTGCGCCAGCCGGGCTGGAAACGCGGTTTAAGGAAGCCACCTCCGTACAGCGCCGAGCCTGCCCGCGGCGGGTTGTTCGTGAAGGGCTTTCGACAGCCTGCGGAGAGGGTGTCGGTTCAAAAGCGATCAGCTGGCCCCGCTCCTAACGCAGCCGGGCCTCAGCGCACCCCGCGCGCAGGCGGGCTAGCACCGTGAGTTCAGGCAAAGGGGGCAAAGGCAGACAGACTGAAACTGTGCCCAACTGCTAAAGTCTCAAGCCTTCCCCGTGGATTTGTTTTGAAGCTGCCAACAGAAAGATCTGCTGAGCTCGTCGACCGTCTCCGAGCTGGTGACGCCACCAGCCGCAGCTGTGCCTGGTTCACCCCGGAGCCAGGACAAACCTGGGCACTTCCTGAGGTCCAGCCTGCTGAGAACAAGCTCTGGTGCCGTGGGAAAGTGGTTCCTCTCTTCAGCAGGTGTCACTATTTCTTCTGAATTGCCCGCGAGCGGAGGCCTGCTGCGTGCCGCTGCACCGGGGGTTTTGCTGAGTGCGCAGCCGGGCTGTGAAACTAGAAACCTCGCTGTGCCGCGGAGTTGTGTCTGCTCACGGAGCTGTGTTTGCTGCCGAGGGGTGCATGAACCAGCCTGGCAGGGGGATGCACTGGAGGTTCAAGTTTCACCTCGAGCCTATGGCTTACTACAGCGCGATAGCTCGTAAGAGTTAGTTACCCACGAGTAAGAACGTGACAGCTTTCCCCTGCAAGTCCCTGGTCCCCCCTGCAGTTTCTCAGTAATAGAAACTCTGACAAAACGCCAGCATAGGGAAATGAATGCAAAACCTATTCCTCTGTATTTTCCACTGAATGGCTTGATTTTGACTTCCTGTCTTGTTATTTCTTCCTCGATGAACTGACCCGTACACCTCCTTCAGGAAGGTGAAGGGATTTTGCTCAGCGTTGCTGGTCCGTAGTACCCGTGCAGGTCACGGGGGAGGAGGGCTTGCAGCGGGGGGGCGCCAGCTCGGCGGAGGGCCCAGCACATCCGCTTCCCCCTTTACCACGAGCGAGGGGGGTTCCTGTGCAGCACCCATTGAGTGAGGGTCTCGGGTGCATGCCCTCCTCCCCCCAAGCCACCCCCAGCCTGGCTGCAGCCCATCAGCCCGCCAGGAGCCTCGGTTTAATCATTTCAACGTAAAGGAGCAAAGCCAGAGACTGAATGCAGAGATTTTGGAAAGCAGCAGCACTTTCCCTCACTGACTTACTAAAAATACATATTTTGGAGGGTGTTCTGCCTGCCTGATTTTAACATAATCCCAGGACGCCACATACTGCTGCTTTCAACTTACAGGCTGTCACCCCTTTGTTTAACTCAGTCTTCTCTTAAAATAGATATGTTTAAATTGCTGCAGGAAAGACTCTGATCCAGAATTTGCTTTTGTCACTTGCTGTGATTGCAAGACCTAGAAATGTCAAGATTAATTTCGGTGTACGTTTCTGCTCATACTAAGATTTGTAGCTGTCACAGGAGGTCCTGTTCCTCACAGAGGTACCAACATGGCCTTGTCCCTTCAGGAGTCTTGCTCTTCCCCAGCTGGAGCCTCTTGATGACCCCCTAATTGACCAAGTACCTGCAGCTGGGTGTAGGTGGCCCCTCTGGGGCTGTGCTTACTTCTTGTTGCTTACAAATGAAGGGTGAAGTTAGAGCTTGGGAGGGTCTTTTTTCTTCCTTCCTATTAGACTTTTCTCTGCTTCCAAGTTTGGATTTTTGATGAGAAGCATTTATACAGCTATTTCAAAGCTGTGGCTGTGGTGCAGGTTTTCTTCTTGAGTTTGGGCTTGGTTTGTTTTTCTTCTCTGTTACCTTGCGTGGGACATTAGCAAATGCTCTGTCGAGGAGCTGCGTGTGGTGGAAAACTGGAAACCAGCTTGCAGGGACCGTGCTGGATTGCCCTCCTGCAGCATTTCAAAGCTCTTTGCAGCAGCATTGTGGAAAGACGGAAGAACTTAAAAAGTTCTTCTTTGAACTAAAAGCAGTGGGTGAAGGGGTTTGGCTGCTGTGAAGAGACAACTCTGCAGTGAAAAAAGAGGGCTTTAAGCAAGGGGTTGCTCTGGGGAGGGCTTTGGGCTGTGATGCAGCTGGGCACATGGCCAGGGAGGGAGAGCCAAGGCCTGTAGCACTAGGGCCCCAGCTCGCTGCCTCGGTGAACCCTCCAGCGAGGGGCTGGGGGAGCCAGGGCTGCTCCACCAGGGCTGCCCCTTGCCTCCTGGAAAAGCTTCTCCAATTTGTCTGAAGAGATGAAACGCTGAATGTGCCGGTGCTGTGAGACGTACTGGGAGCGTGTGTCGACCCCGCGTGCTTGCAGAGAAGGTAAGCTGCAACGCTTTTTGTTTTTTCTTTTTTTTTGAAAATATAAATTGTAAAAGGGCTCTTGGGGCTGAAGGTGTAGGATGGACACTGCCTCCAAGCAGCTGCCAGCTCTGCTGCTGCTGTCTGCTGAGAGCAGTCTGGATGCTCCCTGCGAGCTGGGGCAGAGATGCCCCAGGGCTGGCAGCTTTTGATCCCTTTGCAGCCTCTCCCCACTGCTGTATCTAAGTCATGTTTGTGTGGTCCCTGTAATCACAGATCACCTGCAGTTAACTCTTGGATGAACTTTGTGTAAATAGGGCAAATGGTCTTTCTGGAGAAAATAGTGCGAAGCGTGGAGTTGGGATTGCTTTCTGGTTGTGTGTCATGTGCAAGTGGCAGGCTGCCTGCTGTCTACCCGAGCTGAGCTGTGCTGCCAGGTACAGCTGCCCCCTTTAATCCCGTTGTTTAACAAATCCTGCAACACCTGGGACAGTGTTTGAAGTTATTGTAGTAACTGCAAAACCCAGCTGTGCTTCAGCTGTTTGTGGTTCAGACTTTATACTCTGATAAACTGGTGATGGTTGGAAGCCAGGATGCCTGAGATGAGTAGCTGCCCCGTCAGCTTCAGCTTTGTCACGACCTGTGGAGCGCATCCTGGTGCCGCGGGGTTTGGGGCTCAGGTGCTCTGCGTCACTGGAGGCAGAAACGGATGCTGTAAGCTCTGTAAACAGACAGCTACTTGAATTCCTGCATGTGTTGTGATTATGTATGGTGTTGTCACAAGCGCTTAACTCTTAAGCTGTGTTCATATCGTCGCTGTGCAACAACTTGGTTATTATGGGTTAGCAAGAGCTCAGTGTAGAACTGTCTAATTGCTATACTTGAGATATCTTCCCCTAAAAAAAAGAAAACATAATTAACTCCTAGGTTTTAGAGCATCATGTAGACAACTTAAATTGCTTATGGTAGGATATGTGAAGGAAAGGCTTGGCAGTCCCTTTAAACAGGACTTGACAGATCTTAAATATACCTTGGAGTACTTTATTTCATATAGAAAGCAGATAACAATGTCAGATGTTATAGTTTACCTGTGGGGTGTGGAACTAGTCTGTGTGCTAGGCTCACCTGGGCTTTTTGCCAAATTCCTTCCAGTTGTAGATGCTTTTGATGCCTCTGGGAGCATGTTACAGCTGTGGGTGTTGGCCTTTCATACAGCTTTTGTTTATCACAGAACACTAGGAAGAGTCTTACGGCCAGCAAGGAGATCTTGGAGGAGCCCTCCTGGGCTAAACTTCTGTTGTCATGTGTCCGAGCTGGACTCCGAAGGCATAAAGAAAACACCTAAGACAAAGCTAATGTTTTTGAGAACTTGACTTTGGACATTAACTGACTAGTACTTCCAAATAACCAATGTGTGCAGTGATTCACTATTGCCTACTGTTATCTTCTGATAATTGGGGAAACAGAAAAGCCTAAATTTTGCTTTTGTTTTTCTAGTGATTTTTGTTGTAGAGATCTTCTCAGTCCGACCATCCATAGGCTGCAGCCTGACTGTTTGAGCTCTGCTCTGAGGCAGAAAAACCTGATAAAATATCACTGTACTGCCTTGCATAAAATAAGCTTGCTGAGGCCCCATGTAGTGATTTGGTGGGAGGGTATGACCTGAACCTAGGTTTTCAATTGCCACTATGTGAGTTTGTGTCTAGAGCTAGAATCTGTTAGAACTCCAAGTATTTATCTGGAATAATTTACTGCAGCTTGCATATTGCTAAGTGTCTGTGATGAGCCAAGTAGCCATGAACAAAATCCAGCAAGACTGATTAAAACAGTCAGGCATCTTTCTTACCTCATTGATGCAGTCTACTGGGCTGGGAAAAATGCTGAATTATCCCTGTCTGTAGGAAATGGCTAGAGCTCTTATTTCTACCATTTGCCTTGGCATTCTGCTCATGATTTGCTTGAGCAGAGTGAAGTTTACTCTGGGATGCTGGCCCTGGAGTAAAGATGCCTTGGTGTTTTGGGTTAGATTATGCACCTTGCTCAAACTTTAGCTTCTCCACAGTCTGTTTGCCCTCACTAGGTACTTTGAAGTGTCTTCCCTGTGCATTGGTCTGGAGAAGCACTCAAACCTGCTGCTTGTTGCTGAGCTTCCCAGGAGCTGAGCTCTCTGATGGGGACGTGCCTTTCGGTCAGAGAACTCGAGCGTGAGTCAGGACTCAAGGATGTCTTTCAGCAGCTGGCGATGGGGCCTGGGAAGGAGGAAGTATTTCTGTTGAAGACAAGGAACTAGGAGATCAAGGGTCTATTCTTCAGTGTTTCATTAGCTTGTAAACTTGCTCTAGGCTGTTCTTTACCTGTTCTGGGCACTCCAGGCATTAAAAATCAAATCGGATTAACATTTCTTGCAGTGCTGTTTCTGAGGCTGGGTCCATAAGCACCCTGGATCTCGAAGCAGCAGGCAATTAAGGTGCTGAAGAGTGGAAAAACAATTGCTCGGTACCTGAATTGGCAACTCCTGAGACTGCTGAACTCTCCTCTTCTGTGTTGCTGCCTGCATTTTGAGGCAGGTCTTTGCAATGTTAGTACTCCAGCTAATCAAAGTGTGCTCTTCTGGGCTCTTGTGTTTTATTAGAATAATTGAAGATACTGTAACAGCTCCAACAAATGGATCAGGCCCATGAACACATAGGCCCTCTCTAGAGGGCATTGATGGTGACTTGTGGAGCCACAACCTCAATTATAGTAGGACAATCTGTTGATGGTGTATTTTGTTTGTTTGGTGGTTTTCTGGTGTTTTTTTGTTTGCTCTGTTAGCATAGCTAAAAGATGTTGCTTCCTTTCTTTTTTTGCTTGTGGGAAGCAAGTTGCAGACAAGGTTACCAGATGGGGTAGGGGAAGGGAAGGGATAAGTCTGCAGCCAGCATCTGGCACAAAGCAGGCGGCACGGGAGAGGAGCAGGAAGTAGTGTTGGTTGTGATTATGCCTTGGGCTGTTTGAAAATAGGGCTGCTTCTGCAAGCTAGCCCATGTCTGCTGGCAGAGAGCCCGTGGGATGGGTCCGAGAGCCTGACGTGCTCAGCCCTGAGGAGGCAGATGCTATGAGGCTTCACACGAGTCGTCAGTTGAATGGTGTCCTCCTTGCCCTTCCTTTGTGTCATTGGCTGTTGGCAGCTTTGTCTGATGCCTCTGCTCTTGATGCAACACCACATTTTCACATTTTTACTTGCTGTTGTGTGCCACATGTGCTTGCCTAGGAGTGGAGGCTGTCAGGGGAGTTTCTGGCTACTGTGCTGGTCAGTTTGTGTCCTCCTGCTGCTTTTGGTGGTGTTGAGCTTTACAATAGCAGTTGACCAGCACCTCCATCTTGGGGGACTGCAGTAACAGCACTTGTTCCCAAACAGTTATTGCAGCCCAGCAAACACAGCAGACCTCTCAAGCTGGGGTGCTTCAGCTTCCCTTGAACATGAGGACTGAGACTTTACCATGAAAGGTAGATGTCTTGCAGAAGGGAAAGGTATCTATATTCTTGTCTTTATCAGAGTGAAGAGACTTCATTGTGCATCATCTATAATGGGAAATAGATGACATGATGGAAATGGACCCTATACAGCCTTATTTGATCCTTTGAGTGTTTTGTTTGGCTCCCGTGGCAGCTGCTGCCTGGTGTATGTGCATCAGGAAGCACAGTTTGGTGTATGGACTGCACCCCTTGATGCGAACCTCAGGACACCTGTGTTGTGCTCTACCTCAGATGCAGTTTTGGAGTAGCTCATGTCAATGTGTAGCTGAATTAACACCACTTATTTTAGTTGGGAGCACTGAGTAGTGTTCATCAACTGTCTCATGTCCAGCTATGTGACTTTAAAAGCTAAGAGGTGTGCTGGAATGAACTTTGCGGGAGAGTGTAAATCTTGTGCAGGAGTGTCTTAGAAATAATGAAGGGCAATACCACTGAAGTGAATGGAAGTCTTTCTTCCCACTGAAAGCCTCATTTTCCTCCTCCCAAGAGCTCTAGCTGTTGCTGAGAGCTGTCAATAGCTATAGGAATGGATAGATTTAAGGAAGAAGCTGTTCCAGCCAAATTGGCTGCACTGCATCAACTTGAGCTAGGTGTAACTTTATCCTAATGCATCTAAAGAGACTACTCTTTCCCTAGTGCACTCCTAAAATGAGATTGAATCTATGCCTCTCTCTGAGCTGACTCCAAAATACCTGCTAGCAAGCTCTGCTGTGTACAGGAGACAGCATGGGGAAGGAACAGTCGAGGCTAAAGCCCTCTTGTACCAACCAACACAAAGGTAACCCTGGATGTAAACCCCTTCTGTTATTAGTGTGAAATGCAGTAGCAGATAACTGCGGTGGGCTCATAGTAGGCGTGTGCAGCACTGGTGCTGAATGGATGAAATAAAGGTGTCTGTATAGATGATAGGGAGGGCTGTCTCACTGCTTCTGACTGCCCTGTGGGAAGGAGAAAAGGTGATAGAAGGTGTGGGGGGGGATCTGCAGGATTTGGGTGACAGTAGGATAGACCTTAACCCCCTTACAGGCTCAACTGAAGGTTGAGTGTAGTGGACTTGAGCCTGCAAACAGCTGGCCCGTGTGAAGCTGGTGCTCACAGCCTGGTGCAGGGAGCCTGGGCCTGGCTGTGTGGTCACGCTGCAGTCCTGCAGCTGGAGGTGGGCGCAGTGGTGAGAGCAAGCTGGGGGCTGCCTCGGTGGCACAGGGCTGGAGCTGGTGCCCTCCCGTCCAACTCAACTTGCTGCAGGTGATGTTTGGTTCTGTATTGCTAGTATAAAACAAGCTGCTGCTCCTGGGAAGGATTTGATGTTGTTGCAGTTGTTTTGAGTGGCAAAGTGGCTCCCAGACACTTTTCCACTGAAAAGCTGAGCAACGTGCTCCGGATGGCCTAGGGAATAGAGTGACTCCAGGTCTGAGAGCGGGTTAACATGGGATAATGTGAGCTTTGGACATGCAGGAAATAAGAGAGAAAGGAGTGAGGGCTGGGAGGTGGTTCCTGCTGTTAGGGCAATGGTGAGACCACATACACTAAAATTACTCATACAGCTTTAGTATCAAGGTTTTTAAAAGGCTATTGAAAATTTAGAAGGCATGTGGAAGGGCTTGGGAAATGCCTTGAAGGGAGGGAATGTGAGAACTCGATCTGTTTTGTCCTTATCAAATGAAGGCCTGGATGACTTAATTACACTGTAAGTACTTTCCCAGATAGCAGAGAGCACTTTAATCTTGAGGGAAAAAAAAAAAAAAAAAAAAAAAACAATGGGAGCCTGTCTGAGGGATAAAATCAGACAAATTCAAGATAGAAATACTATGCAGTCTGCTAATGACTTCCACCCCAAAGGGGAAATTTTGTCTCTTGATGAGATGACATGAGTTAGCCAAACTCATCTTATACCTTAACTAAACCAGTTGGCAGAGGGCTGACAAGGCAATATTCGTTAGAGTATCCTGGGGAGAGGAGGACCTCCTGGTCAGCCTTGGACATCTGGCCGTACTGTTCCTGCAGGCCGTGATATGCCAGCCATGCGACTAGGTGGCCTGGTGGTCCTGCTTTGGCCTCAGCCTCTACCAGCTGCAGTGCCCGGAACGTGTTTGAGCCGGCGGTGGATGCGGTCTTCCCTAGAGCCAAGCCAGCCAGAAGCGGTGGGTGGAAGGCGTGCTGTTTCACACGTGAGTGGAAAAATTACTTCTCTTGGCTTTGTTCTTACGCTTTTACCACTGCTATTGGCATTAAAATGGCATTTTATCTGGATTATTCATGCGCTGCTGATAGCTCGAGTGCTGTATGCTAGATCCTCCCTTCAGTTGCACCCAGCAGCTTCACTGAAGCCAAAGGATCTGTACTGACAGATCTGAAGAAAATCAGAGTTTGAAATTAAATCAGTTTTCATCCACTTCTAATGCACAGCTACAGAACAGGAACAGCATGATCCCTGCTACTGGCATAATCCCTTTTAAATGACATATCTGCAGATGGAGAAACTGCCTGTGGGTTTGCCTAGTGAGTCAAGAGAACCAGCCCTAGAAGACCAGATAAAATGTAAAAGTTATTGTATTCCTTTTTATTAAATGGAGATGAAAAGCTTGTAATCAAGCAGATCTCCTTTGTGAGCTCCAAGGACACAGCACTTCTGAGGGGAGCACGCAGACAACAGTGATTTCCACCTATAATCCCGCTTCCTCTACCGCGCTGCAGTGCTGGAGGGATTCCAGGTCTGAGCGTGGAGCGTGTGTACTTACTGATGTAACAGGAGATATGCTGTTGGGGTATGGCACCACTCAGGAATGGGAAAGTTCAGAAAAGCCTTGCTCTTGATGAGTCCCACTTGCAAGAAAATAGAGTGACTTTCTCTGGTATTGGAAACATGAGCCTGCTGGCACAGCCCCCACGGGGTTGCAAGCAGCCCGTTTTCCTCCTGGCTATCTTGTGGCTCCAGAAACGTGATTGTGCCTTTGAGGGAGAATCCTTAGTTAACTAAGTTGTGTGTGTAATGGGAGGTGGATTTGGATGGTTTCCCTTGGTAGCTGCTCTCTCGCTTAGGGAGTAGTTTGCCTTGTTCTTAATGAAACCTGTCCCTTTTGTAGCATGTGGAAAGCTTGGGGTCTTTGCCAGACTCCAGACAGACCTTCCTGCATCTTTGTGTTGCTGTACTGAATAAGCAACATGTGCGTGATCATCCCAATGCTACGTGTCAAATCCTATGTATGATTGAAAGCTGAAACGCACTTAGCTAATGTGCATGGTGTTAAAGAATGGTGGAACTTGGACAGAGTCAGAGGTGGAAGATGGCAAAGGCCCTGCTGTTGCAGGTTGAGGCTGGTGTTACCCTGCAGAGCCTTGCTGCTGTGTGGAGTGGAGAGCAAGGCTTGACTGTGGGTGGTGGCTTGAGGGTCCCTTGGGTGATTAGCCCGTAGCTCCAGCTGCACAAGATGTTGCTAAGAAATAAGTGCTACAGATGCTGCTATTGACTTCAGGTGTAAAGTGTGGAAAGCTCTTCTGGCTTATGTCACTGATAATTCTCCAACCTAATTCTTTCTTCATTCAAATTGACAGGTTTCCCAGCAGCTGTCTGCTAAATCCTAGGCAGGTTTCATAACTGGCCCTGTTTCCCCAGGGGCTGTGGAACAGCTTTTGTGTTTTTCATCCTGATTAAACTGTTTTCTTGGGAGGGAGGGAAGAAGATGGTGAAGAATGAACATTTCTCCTGCTGCTTTGTCCTTCCAAACCTTACTTGTAGTGCACACCGTGTGCTGCTGGTGCCGCAGCCACTGCTGCTGGTAGAAGTAATCTTGACCCTGATTATGTGACTATTCACAGAAGGCCTTTGATGAAGGACTTCTTAACTAGCTAAGAAGAGCAGTTACCTTCTGCCTGCTTTGGCCTGTTTTGATTTTCTGATAATGCAGATAATTGTGGCAATAAATATCAATCCAGCTTTCTAAATCTTTTGTTCTTTTTATAGTGGTGGTGTTTAGGGCACTATTTCTTTGGAATCAATCCTTTCTTGGTCACCTGTGCCAGGCTCTGCTGCTGCTTGGGCTCTTGCTGGTTTGCTGGGAAAGGGATCTAAGTGGTTAAGGAGAAGTCAGGAGCCCTGGCTGCTTTGGGGCATTGCCATGTGGTTTTTGACAAATCATTATGCCCTGGTAGAGGGGCTGAGCATCCTGCAAATGCTTGTTATGGCGGGTGCCCTGTGTGTCTGTGGGCTCTGCTGCTGCTGATAAGCTCAGTTTGGGAATTACAGGGTAGGAGTGAGGAAAATCCTGTGGGTGTGGGCTGCAGTGGTCTGTTTTGTCCTGGAGAAGGATTGTACCATGCTTCTGTGCCTGTGAACCTGCTGCAGCAGGGGCATGCAGGTGCTGAGTGCTCTCAGCTGTCCCTGGGCAACTCCCTGCTCATCTTGGCTGAGAACTGGTTGGGTACAAATGCATCTAGCACAAGCTGTAAAGTGAAAGGGCTCAGTCCAGATAAACTGGCATTAAAAGACGCTTGTGTTGCTGAGCAACCCATAGGCAGCCTGTGGTGAAGGAGTCTGCTGTAAATTAGAGTAGGATCCATGTCTCCAGTTTAATAGGACTTTGCTGTAATCGAGATCTCGGCCCTTGGATGCAGACTGTAGCCTGGTCTGAGCACTACTCTTAAACGCTCTTCCGGAGCTTGAGTTACAATCTGTAGCATTCACAGCTTCTGTCCAACAGTCTTTGCATCTGTTCCTGTTGCTTTGAGTGGAGTAATAAATGCCAGCTCCTCTGGCAAATTGAATTTCACCTGGGGAAGGTCACAAGTGTTGGAGTGAGGTGTTCTGCTATCTCCCTGCTTCCTCCAGGTCTGCAGGATCTTGCTGCTTCTGCTGCCACTGTTTCTCAGCCTGCCTTGGTAGTGCCACTTGCTTTTCCTACCTGGCAGCCAGGCCAGCGGGCTGATCAGATATCTCAGATGGATCATGATGGCAACTCCCTTGCTCTATGCAAAGGAACTGCCCCACCAGTACCTCAGAGCACACTGCTTGCAGGTACCACGTAGGCTTCAGCTTTGCTGTCGTGAAAAATGACTTTTAAGCTTGCCTTGTGAAAGTTCATCCTGGAATGGAGGAGAAAACACACCTGGGCCCACTATTCTAAAGCAGTGTCTAGTCTTGGACTGCCCCACTGCCCTGCGCTAATCGCCTGAAGCTCCAACTTCACTGCCTTTAATTTTAAAACAAAAATTTGACTCCTCAAATCTAAGTCCCAAACAGTAGTGGAGCCCATGCCTGGCACTGCTGAGCTGCTGCTGTCTAAAACCGGGCAAGTGAAAATAAACCTCTGTGAGGGAAGAGAATGGTATGAGTTGCATTCAGGATAAATACTTGCCTTGTCACTGACTTTTCTCTGCCCTTTGAAAGGTACTGCGTGGGGCAGCTGCTGTGGAGGAAACCCTGGTGAGCGCAGAAGATGCGTGGGATGTTATTGTTTGTGAGAAGTATCAGCTGTCATCTGCCTGCCCTGGCTAGGGATGTTAAAATTGGGGAATCTCTTGCTTGGGTACCCTGAGATCCCAGGGTGGGTGAGTCAGTGGCAGGCCCAGAGACTAGCTTGGTAGTGTCATATGTGAAAGGACATCAGAAGGGAATAGCTGTCACAGGACCGGGCTGTCCATGGTCAAAGTCTGAAATCTGATGCTCCAGAAACCCAGGTTTGTGGCATCCAGAAAGCGGTCATCTGTTGCAGACTAATTGTGGATTGAAGGTTAATCCCCTTGAAATCTATCCCTGTTTCTTCCTTGCTAACCTAGCAAGGTGGGGGCTGTCCATGGCTGGTGGCTAATCTCTCAGTTCTACGCTCTCGATCAGTGCGCTCAGGGCTGACTGCAGTGAATTTCAGGAGGTTCTGTCATAGTTTGGTCTCTGAGAATCCTGTGCTACTTCTGGATGTTACTCCTGCAGACCAGTGTGAATAGTGCTGTGTTTTGATTTCTTCCTATATTCTCATTTCTGTTCTCCTCGACTTACTTTGCTCTGTGAACTTCTGCTGGCTTTAGCCTACTGTTCCCCAACATTGCTCTCCATTAGGTGACACCTCTCTGCTAACATTTATATGCTTGATGTACAACCTTGTAATTGCTGTGCATTTTCATACCCAGGTGATGTATTGCAAGCTCATCCAGTCAGATACTATAATAATTAGTCTGCAAATTAAATTTGCTTCTACATTAAGCTGTGCAGTATAGCAATGAGAAGTTGGTAACTGCTAACTCTAGAGAGGGGTGTTTCTTCCTCCTCCCAACCCAAAGAAACAGTAATCACTTCTTGATGCTGCTTTTGTGTCCCGTCACTTCCAGGCACTGGGGAGCCAAAGCAACAATCTCACTGTTCCTGGGGCTTCTGAGAGCAAGGAGTAAGGTGATGCCATGCTTGGGAAGCTCCTTGCCTGTGAAAGCCTGTTGCTGGAACAAGGGCTGTCATACATAGCCGCTCAGCTTTATTTGGTCTTCCCCTTTCTTTAGCTCTTCTCTCATTTGCTGTTTTTTTTCACCCAGTGCTAGCTTGAGGCAGCGTCTCACTGAGCTATTTAGATCCTCGGGTTGATTTGGCTGGGTGTTCCCATGGTGGCAGTCACAGCCGCTGGTTGCACCCTTGGCTGCAGAGCACTCCGATGGGTTCGTGTGCCTTTCACAGGATAAACTAACCCTTGTTTGGGGCACTTGGCCTGGTGGGGACAGTAGAGGCCATCAGAGATCCAGCACAGCGAGTGCTTGGGGATGTGACAGTCCTGGACAGCAGGAGGCTGTGACTGGCTCTGCATGTGAAAGTGTCATGGGAAAGGATGAAAGGGCTGTAGAGGACCTTCCCTGTGTTGTCTGGGGACAGGTGAGTGTGGGGAACCTCTGTATATCACTGTAGATCACCAAAAAGGAGTAGCTGGACACAAAGTGGTGGAGTAAAACGCTCTCAACTGTGGCTGGGATCTTGATGTTGGAAATTGCCAGTGACATGCTGAGTCTTCTCCGTTTCTGTTTGTAAGAAGTGCTCATAGGACTAAAAATACGGTTTTATAGTCAGCTTGTGGTCTTGCTAAAGCCAGCTAAAAGGGGATGTCCTGTGCTTCCTCTGCCCCCTGGTTCATGTTCCTGCTGCCTCCCAGCCATTAGCACCACGGATTGACAGCCACATGAGCCAGACTACTTGGCATAAATACTTCAGTAAATACCAAATGCCTTTTTTGGTTTTCTGTAGCTTTTAAGACTTTTAGAGGAAACTAAAATAACATGGGTCTATCTCTCAAGGAGGACAAAAGCGTTCGTAAAAGCTAGTGGGAGCTGAGTGGTGTCAGCAGTCAGAAGTTCAGTGCTCCTGCAAAGCTGGCCCTTTCTGGGCAATTTGTGGTTGGTCTAAACTTTAAACACTTCCTACCTTTCTCTTTGTTTGGTTTCTCCTCAAGTGAATCCTTTCAGCCTGCTAATTCATCTCCATTTGAACAGGGGTCCTGGGAGCCCTGAGTGTCTGTAATGCTAAACACCAGCCATACGGGTTATCTCGCTCTGTCAGTCTCCTGCATTATGGCTTGCTTTCCCGCTTCCTCCTGCAGCTGGGAGCCCAGGTCCCATTCATGCACTAATCCCTTTCATTCCCCACTCATTTGTTCGTACCCTCTGCAGCATGGGGAGAAAATTGCAATCCCAAGAACAAATAGGAATTCTTCTTCTCTTTGGAAATAAAACCTAGTCTATTTAAATTGTTTGTCCTCTTTGAGGTTTCCCTGCATGCCATTGAGAAAGAGGTCTTCTATAATGGAGCAAGAGCCTTAGTGCTGGGCAGGGGACAATAAGGGGGAATCCATCCCTTTTCCTTTCATATTGCTGCTCCCTTCCCCCTTCCCCCCCCCCCCCCCCCCCCCCCCCCCCCCCAAAAAAAAAAGGAAGGATCAAATGAAACTTCCAGGGTAGATGGATTGGCTTTAATTGTGTGCCTCTGTCCTGCTCAGGTCTGCGTTAACCATGTTTACCGAGAAGAGCTGGACTTCTTGAAGACTACAAGGTACTGTGTGGCTCCTGCTACAGAGCACTTCCCTGCTGATGTTTCTTCTGACTTGTGCTCTGGGATGGTGCTGGACTGTGGCTCTGTGATTGCAAATTTGTCTGTGGGGGTGTTGACCTGTTTGGTTGTGCATGTACAGAAAGCCCTGGCAGCTCTGTTAGGGATGCGATCCAAACCCTAGAGCCTGCCTCCGCTTCCTCAGGCCGTGAGTGTGCAAGGGTCCCTCTGCCTGCCAGACCTCTGGGAGGAGAAAGCAGTGGCAGCATCTCTCTGCAGTCTGCACGCTGCCTTGGTGCAGTGGAACCTGTCTCTTAACCTTGTCTGACATCGAGAAATGCTAAGAGCTGTCTGTAACTTTGCTGGGTGAGTGGTTTAACTGCGCAATAGAAAGGCCGAAGCTTTTCCCTTTTGGCTTTGACCGGACAGCCAGTCCAGGGCAGTGCATGTCTGTGGGGCTGGGGAACGGGTCTGTGTCAAGTCTGGTGAGCGGAGACGATCCGCTTATGGGGCAAATCTGCAAACCCTGGGGTCTCAGCCCATGGTGCATACATAATACTTGGGAGCAGATTTCTGGAGGGGCTGGAGCCAAACTGTTGGCACAGGTAGTGGAAGAGGGTTCGGGGAACTCGCTTTATGTTGCTTGTGGGTGAGTGGAGGTGAAGAATGCCCCCAACAGCCTGTCCTGTATGCCTGCAAGGGCACAGTAGAGACTTGTAACTGGAACAAGCCCTCCTGGTGTGACCTGAACAAGTCATTTAGCTACTGTAGCCCGTTCAGAGATTCTTAAAACAAAAATTTCCAAACTTACAGACATTGAGACTTGGTTGAGTGTTTGAAGTGCTCTGGAAGCTACTGCTGCTGCCCTCTGAAGTGTCCCTATTTAAAGCTGAGCAGATCCTTGAATGTCTCTGCCTTGTACAGAGGACTTTTCTAGTTTGAACAGCTACCAGCTATGTTTACTGCCAGGAAAGCTTAATGGGAGTAATGAACTCTGGAAACTACTTATTTATAGTATTTTGAAGTAAATGTTTTTGTCCTGGAAACCAAATCATACTATGCATTTAGTAAAGAAAACTAAAACATTCTGTCTTAAATGTCACACACTCACAAAACTGCTCTGGAACAACCCACAAAAAAGAAACTGTTAAATGTCTAACTACAAGGGATTTAGCTTGCATCTCTTGTTGGGGATGATATAAAGAAAGCTCAGGTTTCATTATTTTAAAGAGAGCTTGAGAGTCTTGCTTTTGCTTCTGATGAGCATTTTCACTCCCCATCCTCTCCAGGTGAAATAGTGCTTGCACTCCTCTTCTAGGAGCTAGCTTATTCTCTAAGATAAAGCGGATGGTTTACCTGAGTGTCGGTAATCCTTCATAGCCTCCTGGCAATCGCCTTTGCCGCCAGCGCGCTCGGAAAACCGGGCGGGTTCTCCCATCAGGCTGAGAAAGGCTTGTTGTGCAGCCCTGCTGCAGTGGCAGAGTGAGGACGGCCAGAAACCTGTCCTGCGGTCTCTGCTTGCTGCCTGGCACCTGAGCAAGCTTAATGCGACTCTCTCATCATCCTAGATCTGCTGTGGAGACATAGCCAGTGTGACCACCAAAAGGGAGAGTCAGGCTCTAGGCTGAGTTCTTGTTGCCTACAGTGCTGTCCAAGTCAGCCTTGCTTTTCCCTGGTCCCTGGAACTCGTGTTCTCACCTTTGAGCCTTCCTTGTGCCAGCCCTGGTTTTCCACAGTGAAAAGTGTGAATCTCAAGGAAAAAAAAAAAGTAAATTGAGGCCTGAGGCATTGCAGGCTGCTGCTGTTCAGCTAATTGCTAGGGTCCTCTCTGGGTGCCACAGTGTGTGGACTGGGCTAACCACAGCTGTAGAGAGCATCTCTGAGGTTGAGCAGTGCTCTGGCAACTCGGAAGCCAAATTCACACAATCTAGTTGTGATTCATCCATTTGGGTGTTGCTTCTTGGTGCTCCTGCTCTTTGCTGCTGGTTAGAGGTGACATGGCAACAGCAGAGCTGTTGTGCTACAGGTTTGTTAGTAAATCATTCCTTGTCTAAAAACATTGGCTATACTAAAAATACTTCTGCCCCTGCAAATGTGACGGTGAATGGAGGAGTTGTGGGCAGCCTCATGCTCCAGCAAGCTACGCAGGAGTGCCAGGCAGGCTGGTTAGCATGACAGTAGATCTCCTTGACTGCTAATATGCAATGTTTGATGCACAGTGGATGGGACACTGTTTTGTGATTCATAGCAGTGCCTTGGCTCCTTTGGCTGGAAGGAAGTTTTGCAGTGGTTAGAGGGGAAAGGACAGGATGGCAGCTGCCACTTCTGCCTGCCTGTGGTCAAGGCTACCTTTCCAAACAGTTTCAGATGCTCCAAGACTGTGCCAAAAGCAGTCCAGCTTCTTTGGTTCTGCAAACCAAACCCAGGAGCTGGCCTGGGTTCGCACTAAGGCTGGTTCACCATGGCCTGTTAGCTGCTGTGCAAACACAGCTCTGTTTCCCTGCCTTAAAGTAGGGATGACCTGGCCCTGCTCAGATGTGGAGGATTTCTCTTGTTATGCAGCTCTTCAAGGATAAAGAATATGAAAGGGTAAGCCTTAATTATTGCTTTCAAGAACTCAAAGCTCATAAAAAGACTGCAATTAAAAGTAAAGCTTTGAGAGGAAGAAAGACCTTACTGCAGAGGCAGTCAGCTTGGCAAGCTGGAAGTGAAGGGTCAGCCAGAGCTCAGCTGTCTTCTCAAACTGGTCTGCTGGCACACAGGTTAAATTCAGATCTGGAGCCTCTGCCAGGCAGTGGAGCTGGGCTGTGGTCTCCTAAGGCTCTTCTCCTCCTGTTGGTCTGTAATGTGTTGGCTGGTGGCTTTTCATCTACTACATCAAAGGCTACACTGTTCTAGTGGTGAAAGGAAATCGTTCCTGTAACCTGTACTTGGAGAGTCTCAGCTGTGCGTACCCCACTGAAGCAGACCCTGTTAGAGCGATGTCAAGATCTCTGATAGCTGGGGTCCTGTCATGCCAAGCAGTACACAACTGTGGAATAATTAAGGATAGGAATCCAAAGGGAGTTGTTGTTAGAGGGTGGTAGGCAGCTGGGTGGCAGAGAGCTTCACAAGCATTGCACCTGCAGGGTGCGTGGGGTGTTTGGGTGGCTGAGAAGGCTCGCTGCTCGTTCTCCTTGTAGCCCCGGAGTGGCTGGTTTCCTGCACTGCAGAAGGGGCTAGTTTTGGAGGAGGAAAGATGCTCTCTGTGTTCCTGGATTATGAAAGGTGTCCCCTTTTCTGATTTTTTTTTTTTCTGATGTATCTAAACTCTCAGGGGATCCTGCATTAGAGGCGTTAACTGGAGTGGTAACAGGTCATGTATTTATGTTGCAATCATGCCCAAAAGGCTCGAGCTGGAGATCAGGATGTGAACTGCTCAGATGCACAGGAAGACATAACGACCCTCTGGGCTTCCCTTTGCTGCCTGGGGGGCGGGGGGGGAGCTCCAACTTCAAACCAAGAAATGTGCAGAGGCTCCTGTTTGCTGCGGAGGCCGAGAGGCACGTGTGTGTCACTGCGAGCTGAGCTTGTGCTCTTGGCCCTGCTGGGGCAGCTCTCCTGTGCTAACTGGAGTCACCTGAAGCGTGTGAGCACCTGCAGGACAGCAGCGGTGGAGACACCTCTGCTCCCTGGATCAGGGCTGGACCCTGGGTCGTTCCCAAGGCTCCTGGGGAAGCAGCGCAGCTGCAGCTCAGTGTCTCGCTGCTGTTTTTGTTAAATCTGCCAGAGATGGGCTGACAAAGAGGCCTTTTCTGTCCCACCCTTGTGCGAAGCCTTAACAACTGGGGAGAGCTAAAACTTGGTAACAGCATCCAAGGGGAGCTCTGTTCTCTGCTCTGATGACTTGGTGATACTGCTATCAGTTCATTACTGTGCACAGCTCTGCCTAAATGGACAGCTTAATTTGCTCATAGCAGATGCTACTGGTTTGCATCCCTTATCTACTTTGATGTAACTGTACCCAGCTGCAAATTAATTTGCTGCTGTTTCATTTGCCCAGAGCAAATTGTTTGCTGATGTCTCTTAAGCTCGTAGGTGGTAGGCTAGACTGGCGGGGTGCCGTGTGTCCTCTACACCTCTGCGTACTATAATCTGGTTATTGCATGATTAATAACTGTTGGTGTTCGGAAGCGAGTGGGCGTGCTGCGGAGCGAAGCTGGCATGACCGCTGCCCCGGGGGCCTGTGGCCTCGGCCAGGGAGCTTGAGAGGAGGCAAAAAGTGGGAAGAGGCTGGTGCTCAGCATCTCCTGAACTTCAGAGCTCTTATGTGGCATTTGTTGTCTCTTTTTTCCCCTCCCCGCACACAGTTGGTGTCTGCTATGCGGAGGGGACGTGGCTTGGGGAAGCCCTGCAGGCAGGGCAGAGCTGGGAGCGCCCCCGGTCCTGTCCGCTGTTGGAGCGAGGGGCTCTGCGCAGACGAGCTTAACGCGTTTTAGCCTAATGCGCAGGCTGTTCCTGCAGTCGGTTTGTCTTCACCCAGCGTGGGCAAGGCGCGGGTGAAGTATTCCCTCTTCACTCCATTGACGAAAGTCAACATCAACAATCTTAAATTAATGATAGGCTGAAAGCTCAAGGCAAAGGGAGCAGAAATTAATATCCTTGAGACTTGTCTAGTTCTGCCTTTTCTGACACTTCCTAATTTTCTATGCAAATTGTCTTATAGATCTTTTGCTCAAAGGCTGTGTTGTTTGCTGAGGGAGTCAGGCTTGTCTGGTTGGAAATCATCCAGCGTAATAGCAGGGTTATAATTGCGCTGTAGCTGTTTGGATCTGACTCCCCTGTGTGGACGCCCTATCTGGGACTATCTGAATAATCACTGTGTTTATAGCTATTCAGCATGCGTTTCTGGTTTGCTAAATAGTGTAAGCCAGTATGTCATAGGCCCACGTATACACAGTTGTGCTTATAATAAAACATGATGTTTAATCCTTCTTTTATATTGACTCAACTTTGCATAACAGCAGGAGTAGTTCTTACGCATACGCTTATTAAAAAATAAGCTCGTGTATATGCCTACTGAAGTAAAGTAAATTTGCCCTGAATTTTGCAGGAAGTAGAGGCGTGAGCACAGCTGAAGGGAAATCCATTCAAAATGTATTGATTCCCCCAACGGTGGATCTGTTACTGTGCACTCTGACTTCACAGAAAACCAAATCTGACTTTTGACTTAACTAATTGGAAAATGAGAAAAAGCTGTGCAGGCTATTCAATCATTTAAAATTGGTTCAGCATTTAATTTTTTTTTTTTTTTAATCTATTGAGTAGCTCTAAATTTAACTGCTGATAACTTCAGGACTCAGTGTAGCACAGACCAGAACCTGTCATGCAGACTCTCTATTAAATGGAAGAAATAAAAACAAGGTACAGGAAGGGCCAGCATCCGCTTGTGCTGTCAGTTTGCAATAGGGAAATTGCCTTAGTTTGCACACAGCAACTCTCCTTAATTTTGAAGTCTGAGCCGAAGGTGGGAGCCATAGTAACATCAATAATAACCCCGCAGAAGACGTTTTCTGGAAGTGTCTCTGAGCCTGGTTTCTGGCCCTTCTTGGGCGTGAGGTTGGTGCTGCAGTGTCTTGGGCCGGGATTGGGCACAGCCGGGCAAAACTTAGCGCTTGTCCTCGTGTAGGTGCAAATGAGAGCAGGAGCCTTTCAGGAATGAAAGCGAAGTCTTTGTTCTCTTCAATCATTCAGTTTCCAGGACCATCTAGGCACAGTCTGAGCGTGAGAGTCGCTCGGAGCAGTTGAAATATTTCATGCTATCAGTGAGGAGATAAAGATGGAAACGCTCAAACAAGAAGGGCTCAGGAAGGACCTTTCATTGCAGGTTAGGAGGTGGCTTTCACCAACACCCTGCATTGGTGCTGAATGCTGGCTTTCTCCTTCAGATGTATTTTATTTTGCCCTGTGTGGTGTTTTACCAGCATGACTGGGACGTGTCCAGGGAGCAGAGCCTGCACAGGCACCAAATGGCAGCTCTTGAAACACCAATACTGGCTGAAGAAAGTCAATATTATAAGCAGATTAAATAAACTATCTTGACATAGCTACTAGCAAGGCAGATAAGACTATGATAGATTTTTATAAAAAATCACCTCTTGTTTTAATTAGCTCCAAAACTTCATTTTCGAATTATTCTTGAAAGCTTTAGAACCAACTTTGTTTCCCCCTTCTTCCTTCCCTCCATCTCTCCCTACCCCATCCTGAAAAAGCAGCATAAACTAATTTCTGGAGGTGGTTTGTTTGAAAAGAACCAAACCCACAAATTTTTTCATAAAACAAAATGAAGATTGTTTCCCTCTGGCTATTCTTTCCTTCGTGCTAAACTGTCTGCCTCACCGAGTCTCCAGTGTCCATAGCTGCTGGGGCTTAAAACAAGTCTCTTGGAAGTGCTGGTGGTTTCTCTTAACTGTTTCCTCTCCAGAAGTGGCATGTACAGCGGTGCCTGCTCCTTGCCAAGTGCCTGGAGTTTCCTTGCGTCTCTGTCCCTGCCAGGTATCTGCGTCATTGCTCTTGGTCACAAGTCTCTTTTGATTAAAGAAGACTCACTTTTAGTTACTTGATGAAAACTGAGCAACTTTGTCCAATCAACACGCTTGCTGCAGTGGGGTCCTATTCTGGGAGGTTAACGAAACCTTTCCCCATGATCTGAAACTGCGTATTGTCATCTAGGGAAAGGCTCTGAAGTGTTAACAATTTTGTCTCCTTTTAAGTGAGGCCGTGTGTGTGCTTGCGGTCGTTTTTCTGAATTGACAGGTACTGCTAGACAGACTGCTAGAGAGGTTGTGCCTTCATCTCGCGGTCTGAATCGCAGGTGAGCGGTCTCAGGCCCTTTGAACCAGCCTGCTAACGGCAGCAGCATGAACCAGGCCGGGCTGTCCTGCTCCAAAGGCTTTTGGCTCTACTTCTGCCTTGCAAATAAATGTCTGATTGTAGCAACTGGTTGGGCTTCAAATGGGCTGAACTTCTTTTAAGGTGATCAGGATTGGGAACGATGCAGATGTGGCTGTATCAAAGTTCCCTCCGCCCCGCCACTGCTGTTCCGTTTTGGCTCAGATCTCTAAATTTCGCGTTGTTTGTCCTGGACACAAAGGAGCTGCGTGTCTGTGCCCTTCCCCTCCGTTGCCCTCTGCATAGGGCAATATCATGACCCAGTCTCCACTGCCACGTGGGGAGCAGCGGGTTTGCCCCAAGGGAGCACAGGAGTGGTGTGGTGTGAACGGGGCTCGGGCAGCCTCAGGCTTTGAGGCATCTTCTTGAGACATGTCCCTCCTTCTGCGAGAACCGCTTTCTCTTACTATGAAATTGGGGATAAGCTAATTTCTGCCCACTCTGCAAGTTTGGGGCATGAGTTATTAATGCTTGTAGCATGGCTCAAGCTCCTGGCTCGGGGTGTTGTGGGAGTGCTAGGACAATTCTGCAAGTTTCCAAAGAAGTCCTACATCTGCAAATTGATACTCATTCTTGCTCCCTCTTCTTCCAGGCAGCCGGAGCTCAAATAAGGCTAATTCCGCCCCCCTCCCCAAGGGGGTTTGCTGTTCACACTAATGCATAATACAGCCACTGGCACAAGTGTCAGATCTGATGTGAAGCAGCAGGATGGGATAATAAAAGCCACTTGCAGAGTCACTGCTGCCAGCTGTGTCCCCGTTATGAGACACTGTCCAAGTGCAAGCAGATGTCTCACAAGTTGTTGAGTGGCTCCTGTTTTTAGATGGCAATTTTTCTTTTTGAGAGCTGGCAGAAAAGTCATAAAAGCTCCTGCTTTGGATTTTGCAAGGGCCAAGTCTGCTTTAGCCTTCTCTTTCTTTTTTTTCCTGTTGTTGCATCCTTTTGTTTGACTGAGAGGAATATATATTCAGAAGTTTCTCTAGTCTTTCAATTGGCTTTTATTCCTTATTTCTCAACAAATTACCCTGAGATGCATCCACCTTGCCCTTTCAGAAATCAGGCTTGCTTGGCTGAAAGACTAACACTAAAACTGCGTTTTGTTCCCCAGAGCTCTACCCTGTTAGGAGAAGATAACTGCTGTCGTCTTACCGCTGTCAATGCAGTCCCCAAATTCTTCCCTCAGTGCAGTGCCTGATAAGTCAAACCCAGTTTTGACAGTAGCACAGGTCGCACGTGTTCCCTTCTCTAGCTCATCCTCAAGGCGAGCAAGGAGCAGAGACGAGGAGCTGGGGCATCCATGTAGAACTAACGATATTCTTGAAGTTATCTTGTACTGCATGATGCGAGTGCGAGACCAGGCAGCGTTTCTGACTGTCCTCTGGGCTCATTGCTGCCCGCTCCCCCCCGAACGAGACCTGCCTTTGAAGGTGTCTTTGGAAACAGGTTGACGGGCAGCAGCACCCCACAGCTAAGCACAAGGGCAGAAACGTGTTTCAAATTTTCTGCTTGTGACTTTATTGGCGGAGTACCTTGCTGTGACTGATCCTGTAGCTCTTCCCTTAGGGGTTTTAAGGAAAGATCTATGTTGATGAAAAATCCTGTGTGGTGTGGGTGTGTTTTTTGT
>NW_028186258.1:1791482-1804974 GCF_003343005.1 Rhea americana
AGATAGCTGCATTTGGGGCAATGAAATGCAAATAGTTTAGTTTCTGCAGGGTTTTTATGGAAAATGTTTTCAGAAATATGAAGTGTTCTTTAGATAGTAACTTTGTAACTGCCTGTGGTGTCTTTATGAGGCCTTGCAGCACGCTTGTGATGTCTAACGCAGTAGCAAAAGGATGAAAGAATTCCCTTAGGGCTGTAGTGCTCCTGTAGTGTTGCTTGAGCTCATTTACCACGAGAACAGTCAGATACAGAATTTTGAATTCAGACTTCTGCACTGAGCTGTCAAAATTGCAACTTGTTAGTGTTGATGGTTCCTCTTAAGAGAGTAAATGTTCTTCAAAAAAAAAATTGTGATAGCTCTAATGTATCACAACCTTGTAACTGGCTACAGCAGCTTGTTTTCTGCTAGTAAGTCAGGCTGCATGGCATTAAAGCTTATCCAATCTCATAGTCCTCTGAAACAATACGCTGCTGCTGGGTCGCCTCTCCCAGCCCAGAGAATGTATCTGATACCTTTGCAGCTGTTGGGACATGCATGTTTTAAAGAATTAGTAGAATGAAGTGATTTGTGAAGATTAAAGAGGTGGAGGTTATATCCTGTCTCTAATACATCGAACATCTCAGCTGACTCGCCCAGTCCCTGATGCTCTATGGGTCTTCAGTGCTGTAGCTTTTATCTGTCACTCACTTTGGTGCTTTGGACTCGAGTTTTTCTGGTAACTGTCTCCCTTTTCTTGAATCGTTTACTGTTCTTTCTGGTTTCCTTTCCTGTACTAAAAGATAGAGTCAAGATAAGTATTTGCTTTCTCAGCAGTAGTGTACGCTTTATCTGAGACTTCAGTCTGCGTTTTCCAAGGATAAAATGGCAATCATTTTCCTGTTTCTAATCACTTTCTGAGATTTGGGCCATTAATACTTCTAAAGCTTTTGAGATTATTAGATTCAAGCAACTAGAGGACAGCAGCATATTAGCTCTCTTCCTTGGCAGCACCTTTAGCAATGGTATTCATCATTTTTTGGTGGTGTAATTGGAGACCCAAGACCAGATGTCAGATTCCTCTGTCTTGCAGCTACCAAAGAAGCTTCTGGCATGACTTAGGTCTTGTTTTATTGACCTTGCTGTAGTTCTGTTCCCCCTAATTTCAATAGAGTTACTGATCGGAGAGCAAACTGGTCTTCCAGCTGCGCTCTAGCAACAAAGCGGGCTCAGGGGCTGCCTGTGCAACCGGCCTGTTTGCTTGTGCAGCCCGCCCTGGAGGGGCCAACAAGACCCTGTGGGCTCTGGGGTGGTTCAGTGCCAACAACTGTCTGATTAATGTTAACCTCTTGGATGCAGATGTGCAGTTCAATTTATGATAACACCCTATTAATTTACTCAAGCCTTTCCTTTCAAAGCACAGGCGATAACTCGCAAGGCTTCACAAGCATGAGTGAAGATGGAATTACTGCTGCTAAAGAACTTTGTCTAGGCCTGGGGAAAGTGAGGCAGCAGGAAGAAAATAGGCAGAAAGCCACAAAACAAAGAAATGAGTCTGCATGTGCTGGACTGCTTTTGAAGGCTTGTATTGAAACTGTTGCAATGAAATAAGGACATGCTGATGCAGACCAGGCTGAATCTTCCTGTACATCTCTGGTCAGCTCAGTACAGCCTCAAGACCATAATGGTGTCCTTGCTCATCCTGCATCCACACTCAAACACTTCTGCTCTGTGCTTTAGTCACATCTGGAAATAAGAAAGCAGTAGGATATTAACAGGAATAGACTGGAGCTTTTCTAGTGAGTCAGGCAATGCCACATGGACAGGGCAGGTGATAAATCAGGCCTCTAGTGTGGAGACATGGACTCTGCCACAGGAGCACGTGATGCTTTCCTGCCCTGAGGGGCTGCCTGGCATCTCTACAAGGGGCTTCTCAATTTTCTATGTATACATTTCTCTGCTTTCCTGTGTGCTCAGGTTGGCACTAGAGCTGCAAAGAGGCCTCACTGCGCTACTCTGGAGGAGTTTGGAAATAAAGGTGTCTCTAGAACGTGTAGGTCCTCATGCTGATCTTTGCCACACGCAGCTCGCAGGACCCCGAGAGCACCCCAGCTCAGCCTCTTCTCCCATCCTGTATCTGTCTGTGTACCAGGAGATCTTGTAGCAGAACCAGAGGTAAAGCCAAAACCTGACAGTATTCAGCATAACCCTTTTCCTGCTTGCATTCAAAGCTGGTTTGCTCCTCTTCCCTCTCCTCAGGAAGAAAACAAGCGTAATTAGCTGGGCTGTACTGATGTAAGGAATGGCAGGCTGGATTTGCTGGGTAGAGCGTTCCTGAGCACATAGGAGACATCCTAATTACCCTGATTGGAATATTATGATGCAGTGTTGATGGGGAGATGCTGGAATGTTTTGTTTTTTCACCCAAAGCCTGAGAATGTCAGGAGGGGAGAGAGGTCTCATTAAAATCCCCCCAGAAAGACGTGTAATTTATTTCACACAGAACAATTGATGTTTCCCATGCTGCAGAAAGACTGCATATTAATTCCAGCAAATGGGCCCCTTCTCATTCAGCTGCCAGTATTTGTGCTCTTAAACCTAGATGTTGTGTCAGTATTGGCTGGGGGCCGTGGTTTGGCACAACACATCTCAGCCTGGGAGCAATTGTTTATGTACTTTCTTTAATGGCAGTGGTTGGCTGGGGAAACATATCTGGACTTGAATAAAAGTAAAGGATAAGAAACTTGCTCTCACTCTGAGAGGTGACACTTTATTCTTTCAGATTTTCACTTTTGAAAGCAGTTTCCTGTTGATAATGCAACACGTTTGCATTGCTGGAGCGCTTAGATGTCTGAGTTGGGGATTAGGGTCTAGAAGGTTATAGAAAGACTTGACCTCTGATAAAAATTCTTAAAATCCTTTGTGTGTTGAGATTTGAAGTCTTCATTTCCAAGTGAGCAGAAAGGAGAATAACAGAAGTCCTCCTGTAAGAGGACCTTGCCTAGCAGCACCAGGCCACTTGATGCCTATTTCCTCTCTCTGTTAGGACGGACCTGGCTCCCGGAAAAGGAGCACCTCCAAGTATCAGCCTCCTCATGAAATAGATCTTAAAGCTCTGACCACAGTGACTTAATCCACCACTTCTACCACTACGTTTGTCCCTACCACATGCTACTCAAAAGTGGTTTGCTCACTTTGACTTTCTTTGGTCGAGTTCAGTGGGAGAAAAGCTACAGGACTGTCTCTCCTGAGCTTGCTGTGAGAGCTGGATGTGAAAGGGTATTTTCCTTGCTGTGGCTTCTCCAGAAAAAGCAGGGCTCTCCTTGAGTGATTTCTGGAGAAGCAGGGCATGGCAGTTTGGTGTCACTAAACTGCTATGCTTTGAGTGTTGTTTGTAGGAAAATAATAGTAAGAGCTCCTTCAGACTTAAGGGCAATTTAATAACAACCAAACATCAGAGTAATGAAAATGATCTCACTGGCTGTCAGACTGCCTGTGCCCTCTGTGTGGAAACCTTCAGGGGACAGAAGAGCACAGGTTTGAAGGAAGGGAAGGGAAGAAATGAGGTTTAAGGCCTGAACCACACTCTGAATATGTCACCCTCTGAACGTGTCACCCTCTGAGCTGCAGTTTGGGAGCAGCCACAGTTCCATGACAGTTCTGTGGAGTCTGACCCAGCAGATCTTTTCTCACGCAACGCTAAATGATATGCTTTGCACCCTAGGGTACGTTCTGCTTCCTGTTAGTTGTCCTGGAAATCCACTAATGGCTGTGGCGCAAACTCAAGCTCATGCTGATGGACAGACCTTGGCTCGCAGGTCCATGTATGGACCCGCAAGACTGTGCGTTTGGCTTACAGTGGTGCTTGTGGTGTTCAACTGCTATGCTTGGGACAGTGATGCTGATGTAGTCTGAGTTCACTTCGGAGGAGGAATCAAGGCTCTTTCCTACAAAGGCTTGACCCTGGGGAGTGCTGGCTTTACTCCAGTATCTGTCTGCAGCATAGCCTAATCGTATTTAGATGGTGAAAGGTACTGAGCTGACAACCCTGAAGATTTTTCTAACATGTCTGTCCTCAACAAGTCCAGAAGTGCTTATGAAAGCACCATTTTCCATGTGTACCATTGTATTTCTCATGATGAAGTAAGTTAGCCACCTCAAGTGCAATTTTACAGCTGTTGAAGACCTACCCTACCCAGCAGGAGATGCTGACACCACAGCTCTCCTGTGAGCCAGCTGGGATTTATGTGCTGCCCTTTCCATGGCCAGCACGACTGTACTGATAGAAAGATACTGTGAGAGGAACAGTTACTGGATCCTGTAAGACTGCAGGAGCTGTTTCTTGAATTGAATCTGTGCAGGGCACAAAGACTTTAAAAACAGATGAAGTCTCTAATGCCCTTCTGTAATAAGGGCTGACATCTCTTGCCAGAGGTTCTCTCTCCAGTGGTGCAGAGACTACCCTGCTCAAATGCTGCCCTTTAAATAGAGCTTCTGGTGTACCAGAGGGCAGTCCCTAGATTTCTGTAGCAGAGCATCAGGGCTCTCGGTGAGATGCCCTTCTGGTTCTCCACTGGTTGGTGTGATTTATCTCTGTGTTGCTGCTGCTGGAGCTTGCCTGCACCCAGCTGCTGCTGGGAAGGAACCAGAAGGGAGATCCCACTGCACAATGGGAGAGGGCTCGCAGGAATCAAAGTGAATCAGGAGCCCAGTGAAGTTCCCCCTCTCTCATCTCCTAAGTAACTTCCCTCCCCTGAGCTGTGTCTCACTGCCCCCTCCAGCCCTTTGGCAGAGGGGGAGCAAGTGGAAAGGCTGTAGGAAGAGCCTGGGGCTTGGCTGGATTGCTTGCGTTCATGGGAGGTGAGCGAGAGGAGGCGTTGCTGCGTGGTGCCTGTATCCAGTGGAAGGACTAACATGGAGTAAGTGGGCTGAGAACATTTCCCTACCTGCCACGTGGCTTATCTCCCACCGGTGAGTCTGTTGAATGAAATGTGTCCAATTAGCAACCTGGGGAGGTTGATGAAATGCAGTTAAGTCAGATTCTGCCTCTGTCCCAGCAGCCAGTGAGTCACCTCACCTTTCCCTTCCTCCTTCCCTCCCCACCCCAGCAGCTGCAAATGTGTTTGTGCTCTCCATCACAGTTGCAGCTTGCTCCTGGGCAGGTTGAGCTGCACAGAGAACTTGGGTGGAGAGCAGTGCTTGGGGAAGGATGCAGTCATCTTCTGGGTGGCAGGGCTTTGAGGGGCCTGGACACACATTTTGTTTTAGGGCTAGTTTGGTGGAGATGTAGCAGGGGAAGGCAGGAGATGTTCTGCTACCTGGTGGGCACAGGAGCAGACAGCAGAAGAGTGAAAATGAAGAATTCCATCTCTTCAGTTTTCCCATTCTTGGTAGTGTCTGTGAGGCTGCAGGGCATCGAGTGGACAGAGGAAGAGTTACTAAAACATCTGCATAGAGGCAACTTTCTGGCATAAAGGCTTCTGGGTTTCCTCGTATTTTGGTGCCACCTTCTCTGCATATATCCGGTTGGCTCCAGCAAGTGAGTAAATGTCTGAATTTTGGGTAGAGAGTGAAAGGAGTGATGTGGATCCAAGTAGAAGAGGGAGGTGATGGAGCCCCTCTTTGAGAGGGTTTTGCTGGCCAGTGTTAAGTTGAAGACAGCGCAGTTTAGTTGAGAACTAAAGAAGGCAGCAAGTAAGTGAGGATTTGAGTACATGAAGGGGCTTTGGGATGTGGCTAGTGGAAAAGAGCTAACTGAGAAGGGTAAGCCAAAGACCAAACCTTTCACACACCTGCTGAAGAGGGCTCTCTTGCCAGCTGGGAAGGTAGGAGTAGAAGTGACCACTGGACCCTCTGCCTGTTGTGCAAGTTTACAAAAGGGCAGAGCTGCGATGTGTGCCTTCAGGGGCACCACTAAGGACCGGGAGGGGAACAGAGCGTGAATCCATCTGTCATCCTGCCATCTGACAAGGCCAGTTAACTGTCAAACACGCGGGAAAACTGTTGGTGACAAGAGCCAAGGAAATTTCTCTTGTTCAGCATAGCAAGATGTTGATCTGAGCAGCTACGCTGGCTGGCATTTTTTTTTTTTTTTTTTTGCTTCTTGTTGTTGTTGTTTTCCCCCCTCCACCTCTCAGTTGTTTAGATGAATTTCACTCGGTTCTTCTCAAGCAAATGAGACAATGAGCTGTGTGTGAAGAGGCAGAACTGACGGGACACGTGCTGCAGTATCTCTGTGCCCTTCTCACCGTGCGTTTCACCCAGACCTCAGCAGTGCTTTGAGCTGTCTACCTCTGAGTAGCTGTGTCCTTTTCTACTCAGCCATGCATTTGATTCAGACTCTGCAATCAATAATTGAGGTGCTGAGACAGTGTGGGCATATTATAACTACGGAGAACAAAATACATAAGGGAGTAAAGCTAGATATAGCCCAGAAGATAGACAGACTCTCAGAGTTAACAAAGCCAGCCCAGAAAAAAGGGGAAAATAAGGTAGGATGTTTGGCGTCTGAGGTGGTGTCAGGCAGAAAGTGAGTCTGGTGTGCTGCTTAACCGAGGTGCTGAGCTCCTGGGGAAAGTGGTGGAGGGAAGCTGTGTGGTGGCTGGGGCCAGGCTAGCTAGGAGGACTGGTGCCAGCAGGGAGTTTGCAGGGAGCAAGGGGGTCTCTTAGCACCTAAAGATGGTCCTTGTGTGGAGGGATGATAACAACAGGATCTGTTGCCTTTGGATCTGGCTTAACACCCTGATGAGGGCCTTAATAGAGACCCTCTCTGAGTGACTTGGATGCCGGGAGCTCTCTGTAACGTGTGCGGAAGATCCCGGGATGTGAACTCCTCCTCCTGGGTCTTGCAGAACTACAGTCGGGTCGGACGGCCCTGGAGTTAAGTGTAAAGTTCCTCCATCTTGGGACGTGTTGGAGGTAAGGAGGTCCCTAGGAAGGATCCAGTGATTCAGCTGGGGGCCTCACAGCAAAGACTAATGACATCAGGAGAGACACTGCTTTCCTCTGTTTCACCCCACATAGCAGGGCAAGAGGGGTTACTCCTGGGGAGGTGGCAGAGATGCACTGGCTGCACAGCGGCTATTTGGCTACCAAAAGGCTTTTCTTCTGGGTAGGGAGCATCTCCTAAGGCCTTAGTCAAGAGGCCTTTGTTCAAAGGGTAAGGTTTTTTCATCTTATCCTGTGCTTTGGGACGATTTAGGGAAGATCAGCAAAGACTTAAATACTTTTTGTATTTCCTGCTATTTTTTTCCTCTGTCTATACCCCTCTTACCACTTTTCCAGCATAACCACAGGGTGGCCAACTTGTTTTCTATCTCATTCTAACTTCAATGAAGCAGCTTGCACGGGCAAAAAAGGAAGTGGTCATCTGTCAACAGCTATTCCCCAAGGGGAGGGACCCCTGACAGTCCCAGGAGCCTCCAGTTACCCTCTGTCTTCCCAGGGAGCCTTTGCTGTAGTCACTGTGGATGTGCAGGGTCTGGAGTGTGAAGCAGCTGAGGGCTCTGAGTGAGGGGAGATGTCCATGTACTGTGCTTTGACTTCAGTGGAATTAAGTCTAGAAAAAGTCCACCCTGCAGAAGCCTGTAGGCCTTTACAGTGTTGCGCCAGCAAGTTGTGGCCTCCCTTCTAGGTTAGCCCACTGTGCCACGGTGGTTTTAAGCACAAGTTTTGGCCGCAGTGGGTCAGACTATGAGTCACTTAAGAGGAGACTGGTTCAACCATAAACACTTTTATTGTAAGCAAGATAACATCTTCAGTGTGCAGCCTTCTGAGAGCCCTGACAATTCACGCTGGACGGTTTTTTCCTTCCTTCATACTTTTCTCATTGCTGTTATTAAAGGAAAAAGAAACCCCAACCTTTACAACCTCCTTTCACAGAGAAAAGTCCCAATCCTCTCTTTAACTTCCTCATAGGAGGAAGAGAACACAATATGTTTACTTGAAAGCAGGTGTTTTTTGGCAGAGCACTCATCTTTGACCTTCGCTCCCAAGCCCTTCAGGAAAATTACAGACCAAAGAGCAAAGCAGTCCTGTGAAAACCAGCACAGGTGAAAATCCCTGGCAATCTAGATGGGGCAAACATTTGAAAATAGTTTAAAAGCTCCATATGTGCCTGGCTGTATTGTCCAGGAGAAGAGAACAAAATTGAAAGAAATCCAGTACGGTTGTGGCGGGTGGAGGTGGAGCCTGGGGTGGGAGCACAGAGGCCCTGTTGTGACATTTGTTCGATGACTTGAAAAGCAGCTCTGTGAGTGCTGTTCTTGCACGCCGGGCTGCTTTGATCGCTGGAGATGAGTGAATGGCTGTTTGTTCTCTCCTAGGTGTGTGCTGAAGTATCAACTGTGCTTAAATATATGCAAGTGTGCTGCGTGTGCATTAGATACACCTGTAAGCAGGCAGGTGGCTTGAAGTCCTGCGCAGGGGATGATTTGGGTGTCCAGCTGTGTAAGGGTGAATGGGAATTTCTGTTTGGGGGCTATTGTGGCTGGCTGGCAGCATGAAACTGTAAGCGTGGCAACAAATTCTTCTGTGCTGTATGGTATTTTTAATGCTTCTTTACATCAAATTCATCTACAACAACCAGTTTCTCCATGTTTGTCAAAGTGCTTAACAGTGCCTTCAGTGTCCCCTGGGAGTCCTGTGCAGTCTATCAGTGTAATCCCCAGTATTTAGCTGATCTGAGCTGCCTTTTCTTTAGTCTTTGTAATGAGCAAAGTTGTTTCCTAATCACTGACTACTAAAGCCACATGTGAAAAACAGATATTTAACTTTTCCTCTTTAGCTTTATAAAGTATTTGCTATTTTGAGGAAGCTGCAAGAGCAACTGGGCTTCCTCTGAGCTGCCTTTCCACATCTCACTCCACAGCCTCTCTGCACATTGTGTTTTTCAGAGCTGTGTTTAAAATGCTCTGCTTGGGGTTCCCCAACGGCTGTGCAGATTGTGAGGCACGAGAGCGATATGAAGAACTAGCACAGGGAAAAGAGGCTCCTCATCGTGAAAAGCTACAAATCCGGTGTTAGCAGCGGTAGTTTTGCTGAATTATCTGCAGACCCTTGAAGCAATACAATTCCTCTCTGCCTGCTTTTGCTTGTAGTATTTAGGATTGGCACCAAAATTAGACGGTCCTGGAAAATATATTGGTTGCCAAACAGTACTGCCCACTGGAGGCAGACAGGGCTAGAAGAAAAGACCAAACAGCAGACAAGTGAAACGTCTAGCCCTGTGATATGTCTCACTACTGTTTGCTTCTAGGATAAGAGCACAGACGTCAAAGCTCACAGGTCAGATTTCTTACCAAGAATAAGTACATAAAAGTTGTTTTTCAAAGGTTCAAGTTTTGATTCAAGAGGTTCCATATCAGCATGTTGCTTAGAAACATTGGTCAAATCACAGAGTGAGGAATCACTGGGCAGTGTTTATACAGGTTTTATTCCTCCATGCCAACGCTTCCCCCTCCTTAAAATCTTTGTCATTTTTTCTGTTTTCCATTCATCTCCTTGGGGGGGGGGAGTGCAACATCCACTGTGGCAGAAGGATCCTCCTGTGCTGGAGTGGAAAGAAGAGACAGTATGCAGCATCTCATAGACCTGGGGGCAATCTAAGAGCCCTCTTGTAGGGCAAGAGAGAGGCACCTAGACTGCAGATCTTGGAGGTGGAAGCTTGTAGTTCACATGCTTCACTGAGAGTTGTCTGAAGTAGCTGCTTCTCTGCACATTTACAAATCTGAAGGCTTTTCCCGGAAGCGACTTCAGAGTCCCCTAGTGAACAGCCACAGTCACAGGCAATGAGCGTGGGGAAAAGTCCTCCAGAAACTGAGTCTGCTGAGTGGATTCTGGTGCCAGTTTTAGGCTGACACTAGCCTCTGTCATACTGTTGTTGTTAACAAAAGTGCTGTTGTGACATGGCTCTTTTGCAGGGCGAATGGCCACCAAGAACTGACGCTTGAAGGTCTCACTGAGAGCAATGTAGAGGAAGGGGTTCAGGCAGCTGTTGGCATAGCCCAAGCTAATGGCAAAGTTGTAGGCATAAAAGAAGGCCATGGATGGAGAGTCAATGCCAAGGTGAACCAGCTGGAGAATGTAGAAGGGGGCCCAACAAATGAAAAAAGCAGAGCAGATGGCAACTGCCATGCGTGTGACTTTCTTGGTACGTACCTGGAGACTCCTTTGGGGCAGTGGAACCACAGTGGTGGCCATGTGCTGGAGGATTTTAAAATAGACCACACAGATAACAATCAGTGGCACAGCGAATGCCACCATGAACTGATAGAGTGTGAACCAGTAGATATCTGTCTCTGGGTTGGGAAGCAAGAGAGCACAGCGGACAGTCCCATCCTCCAGAGGCATAAGGCCTGCATACATCCACACAGGAATGATGGTCAGGAAGGAGAGAAGCCACACCAAGCAGATAACTAAAGCTGCAACACACGGGGTCCGAACGTAGGTGGATTTCAGAGGGTAGACTGTTGCCAGGTAGCGGTCTAGGGTCATCACTGTGAGGATGTTGGTGCTGGTGATCTGACTGTTGGTGTCCAGGGCAGTGATGATGGTGCACAGGGGAGCTCCAAAGTACCATGAGCCATTGCCTAGGAGCTGGTGGATGAGGAAGGGCATTCCCAAGAGAAAGATGAGGTCCACAATGGAGAGATTGAAAATGAAAATGTCAGGCACAGTCTGCTTGCACTTCAGCTTCTTCTTCTTGACGATAGTGTAGATGACAATGAGGTTTCCCACAATGCCCAAGAAGCAGATGATGCTGAACAGACTAGGCATGATCACGTTGGTGTACGGTGCTGGCTTCTCTGCTACTGCCAAAATAAACCAAAGCAATGAGTGCAGCCCATAGGCAATCCCTTGATATGTGGGCTCACCCTGTCTCGTACCTGGATCCCCCTCTAAGATGTAGCTCAGAATCAGGTCTAAGACACCAGAACTTGGAGAGATTTAGCTGCACTAACTGACGTTTCCTTCTCTCCCACCCAAAGCATGCGGCACGCCACCCAATTCTGGCTGGCTGTGCATCTTTCCTCAGCTCCCATGAAGTGCCTCTATCCCACTCTGAAACTCCCCAGCTGTTCTTGGGGACTAACATCGGGCAGTTGTGCCTCTGCTCCTGCCAATGTCTGATAGTGACTTTTCTTCCTGAGAGTGCTGGATGCCCAGCCATTTGGAGGGGAGTGGGTGAGGCAGCTGATGCTCTGCACACCAGAGAAGTAAGCCTCTTGTGTAGGTGTCAATATGTGGACGTAGTCAACACTCAAGTCCTTGTCTCTACAAACTGCAGTTTGTCTATTAGATGCTTTTTGTATTTTATGGTATGAGACAGAGATCATTGACTATGTAGGCAGGTAACTAATTCTGTACCTGAACAGCAAGACCTGGGACGTACTCTGGCTGCATCCCAACTCGGTGTCAGTGTTAGGCCAGAGCATGCATTCTTTCTGCCTGCCTTCCTTGCTCCTTTCCCTGGTTTCCATGTGAAGGAATTCCAGGTGTGTGAGCTAGAGAGGATTTGGAGTGTGCTTCAGTGTGGTCCCTCAACAGGGAATGTTCTTGCTTCACAGTGGAGAAGAACATGACTACATGACTTAAGACTGCAGCTGTGGGTTTGGGATGTAGGTTATTTTCCAAGGGTAAATTATCCCAATAACGCTTAGCTTATTAGCACTGATGCTTGAATGTTGCTATCTGAGGTGGGAGCCCAAACATAACAGTCAAATTCATGTTCACCTTGTCCCGAATTAGGATTTAAAATGACATTTGGAAGCCACAAGGCTGCAGTGCCAGTCAACATAGATTTCTGCACTTGGGCACAGCAGGTCACATCCAAGGTACTGACTGAGATGCCTTCCGTTCTGCAAAAGCGCTATGTGCGGTGTGTGGTGGAGTCTTACATCACCCTTCTCAGCTGAGACAAATCTCATTTCATCTTATTACCCCTCTCCTATGGGGCCCATTTTTTTCCTAGGAGTAGGCTTTGTGTGAGTTATTTGTATGGCTGTTGCGAAGATAAGCCCCTAAGCCCAGGCTCCAAGTGTCTTTCATTGAACTGCAGATGATTCAAAATGATGTTAATTGGAAATGCTTTTCAGTCGCTATACTGCTCCTTCTCTTCAGCAGCCTGGACCTACGGGAGGAGCGTGGAAATCTCCTCCAGCAGAACATGGAGAAATAGTGAAAATAATATCAAGCAAAGTAACAACAGATACTACTGAAGAATCGTCTCTGCCAAAGTGGTGTCTGTTCATTCGGGTAGTTTTTGCTGACTCTGGCCTCTAGAATTCTCAAGTCCAAACTTGTGTCACACCAAACTAAACTGTTTTTCTTCTTGGCTGCTATTCAGTGTTAGAAAAACCCCATGTTATGTGGCTATTGTTAAACAACTTGTTGTCATCAGCACTCCACTGAGATGTGTTACTTAGCCATCAGCATCTAGCCTGGGCATCTCCTGAACATCCAGCTATTACTTGAAGATGGGAGGATGGAAATCGGAAGACAGTGACCGTGGCTTGCGATTCTGCCCATAGCTGTTAGGAGCTCTCCTCTCCGTTAGCCGCAAACGTTATGAACATGCTGGGAATGTATTATGTGATTGAAATGTAAGGGCCCCTTAGCTGGAAATTGGGACAGAATGTCCTTACTGCTGTGTAATCAATGGAGTGCTCATGGTGAACCTGTAACGTTTGGAATGAGCTCAGCTAGCGATAGAGCAAAGCGTGTGTAAGCTGAAAAGCTTCGTGTGAAACGCAGCACGCCCAGGGCTGTAGCAGCTTTTCTGCTCTTGGTGCCTGTCCAAGCAGCAGTGTCGGTGCTGCTGATTGGAAGCTAGCATGAAAGTGTAGGTTACCTGTGAGCTGCAGATCTCTGTGGGGTGGAGTCGGAAGAGCATGACCATCAAATACTTTAAAATTATCTCTTAGCTTAAGCAAAAAAAAGCTGTAGAAATGGATGGATCTGAGTTTTCAGTGTTGTTTCTGTGTGAACGCAGTGATGGTACTTTGCAGTTGTATCCTGTAATGCCTCAGTTAGTTAATGCACATCAGTCCTTGCTTGTGGTCTGGCTGCCCCGTTACTCTTCAGAGGTCCGAATGGGGACTGCACTGTGTGAACCAAATGAGGACTGGCATACATCATTTTATCTCTAAGGGGATTGCTATCATCAGCCATGCTCCAATATGTACAAAGCTACGTGTTTGACTGCATTACAGGAGGAAACACCTAACTTAGAGTTGGTGGGGAAGGAATCAAGGAGCTCGTATAAAGCTCCTTCTCTTGAAGCCTGTAAAGTTTCATCAACTTACGCTACTGAGAAGTGGCCTGTCTCGCCTTAACCATTGATCCCTGAGCAGCGACAGCAGGGGGGAGGCAGGAGGCAGGAGCACTGGTGGGGTCCCTGCTTCCCTCCCCAGCCCTGAGTCTCGCCCTCCCTGTGCCTCCTTCCCCGGCTGTCCGGCTCGTCCGTCTCTTTCTCTGCAGCTGGAACCAGCGGAGGCAGCCGCAAGGCAGCGAATCG
>NW_028186258.1:1805994-1818931 GCF_003343005.1 Rhea americana
CAGCGCTAGGGGCGTGCGCAGCCCCCGCCCGCCCGGCGAAGCTCCCCGCGCCGCCGCCGCTGCTCACCCGAGCCGTTGCGAGCCTCCGGCGCGGAGAGGTTGCGGGAGGAGTAGGCAGGGGCCATGGCGGTGGGCGCCGCGGCCCGGGGCGGAGGAAGTTGGGGAAGTTTCCCCCGGTGGCGATGCGGGGCCGGGAAGGCAGAACCCGCCCGCAGCCGGCGAGCAGAGGCTACGGCGCCGCGCTGCGCTCGCCCACTCCCGCCCCGCCGAGCCCGGAGCAGCGACTGACATCAACGAGCAGCTGACTCGGCCAGCCACGTCCGCCGAGCATCCCGGCGGCGGGAGGGGGCAGGCCGCGGCCGGGGGGAGCTGCCCTCCTCGGGCAGGGGCGCCGAGGGCCGCCAGCGCCTGCCGCGGCGTCGCGTTGCTCGCCCCGACGGGCGGCCGAGACCTGCAGCCGCCCTGGTACGGCCAACCTGCTCTCGCTATGCTCAGCAGGCGACGACTGGATTTTGCCTTTTAAGTAATTCTGCTCTCCTGCCCCCAGCATGGATTTTTCTTTCTCGCAGACGCACATGCCCTTTTCATTCCTGAGTCACAGGCAGGGCTGGGGGGGATGTTAATTTACCCACAGAAAACTCTATTGCTTTCGCCTTCTGTCCACTCTGACTCTCCTTCCAACCTGAGACACTGCACTTGTAATTAGTTTTCTGTTGTTTTCTGCTGTTCTGTTTCTTACCACAGCTCTTTTGCTTCCTAGCTCCAGAAATTAGCTCAAGTGTTATTGTCTTCTGTGTGTGTGTGCGTATTTTTTTTTTCCCTTAAAAATGCTAGACAAGAACCCTCTGGGTTCTGAGTAACTGCGTTGCTCTGTGTCTGTGCAGTGCCAGAACAGGAGCCTGCTCTTTTCTGTGTCTTTGAGCTGGAGATTTTGTTGTGCTTCCTGCCTGGCGTTTATACATGGGTTGAATTCCTCCATTACAGTTTGATAAATCACATGTTATTAGACCAAAGGAATCGTTCTCTGCCTCTGAGTATTCCCTGTACTGAAGAATCCTGATACCATGTCAGAAGTCTGCAAGATAACCGGCAGCAACAGGCAGCTTTTTCTCCGCAGCTAAGCGTAATGTAGAGGATCAGTTTTACTTTAGAAAAGCTAGATCTATCTGGAAAGCTCCATTACCTCCACCTCTCTGTAGTGGCAAAGACTGACATCAGCTGGAGGGGCCGTTTTGGGGAGCTGTGTAAGTCTGTTTCAGTCAGGACTAGAAATCATTTATATCATTAAAAATGAGGCCAAGCAAACAGACTAGCAATGATCCCAGCATGGGCCGTGAGCCACGCTTGATGGCAGCGTTTTCGGGATGGACTTTCTACCATGAAAGCCAAAGGAGTTTGTCATTATTAGGTTGTCCTCTAGCAGGTCAGCTGATAGAAATATGGAGCATGCTTGGCCCACGTATTGTAGCTCTTAATTGGAGACAGGATGAGGCCAGTTCTCCTGCGACTGGGTGATTTGCCCAAGAGTTTCTTCACTGGCAGATACCCTTGGTATATAAAACAGTTTTGAAAATACACGGCTTGTGAAAAAGTGGTGGGTTTTGATTATCAGATATTTTTCTTAAAGCTCTCTTTTTCCTCTTATATTTTGGGCAAATTTTAGAGCTTGTCTATGTGGGTGTGTGGTTACTACCACAAACCAAGCTACAGTTTGCATGCTGGGATGATGAAGCTAAGGCAGGAGAGCTATTGTGAGCAGGATGTTGTTGTCTGCAGTGAGTGCCTTTGTGTAACTTCGCTTAGTCCAGTCCTGAAGCACAAAGTATGAGTGTTTGCTTGGGAAATTGGTGGGCAGCTGCTATTCCAAACGTTTTCCCTACATGGACAAACTCCTACTTGCTTTCCTTGGAGAGGAACGAGCTTTCTTATAGCTTTCAAAGAGAACGCCTGATATTTAAATTGAGCAGTTTCCAAAGCATAGTGTTACTTTTAATTTGTAGTCTCAAAAACTGCTGTTTGCTTGTGAAACCACCTTGCATTTGAGGGGAGCTGTAATTCCTACTTCTCCGCTGTAGGGGCATGATAAACCACAGCAGCTCCGTCCTGATGCACACATGTCATGACTGTAACGACAACACCATGCTCAGCACTTTGGATTCACTTCATAGTTATGTGGCTGTTTGGGGAGCTGTGTAAGTCTGTTGTCTGGCCCAGTAAGAGCTCTGGGCCTCTCTTACTACTACGTCGATAATCCGTGAACGTCCTCCCCAGGTAGAGGGGTTGGAGGGAAGGACTAAGCACGGCAGTCGGTGGTGCATGGCCAGGCTGTGTGCACAGCTCGCAGTCGCCAGGACGAGCAGGCACAGTAACCGGCTCGTCATCTGCCTGGGCGTTTGGAGACACCAGCTCTCTGAGCGACTTGTCTGTGAGTGCTGGTCTACTGGAAACTGCAGCAGGGACGAGCTCTCAAGGGGCACTGCAAGGTAGCTGAAGAGCGGTACTAACCACTCCATCTAATTATAAGGAAGATTGAGGCACTAACCCCTCGAAAACACGTCTTAAATTAAAAAGAGAGGTGTAGTAATTAACGCTTAAGCAGGGAACTGCCATCTTGACAGCTAAATGTTGTAGATAAAGGCGTGGAAATGGAGTTCAGCCCTCGAACATAAAAGAAAAAAAAATACTTCTTCATACAAATTTTGCATCGCCTCCATCCTTAAACCATTCTGTCTACAAAATTACTGTTATGAAGAAAGATAGGAATCTTCCAAAGCTGCTGCTAGGCAAATTCTGTGACTGGGAAATGAATCTGGCTAGTTTAACAGCGGTTTAACCCTGAAAGGCACTTGCATTCCAGTAGAGAGTTATTTCCTGCGTCTGCCTCAGCTGCAGATCCTGCCTTATGCAATATGAATAGAGGCACAGCATCCCGTGGGGCACAGAGCAGCGCTGGCTTCTGTTACCAAGCTGTTGAAACCATTTCCCCAGCTTGCTTCCCCCAATACTTTCTTGTTAGATGGGCGTTTTCCTCACTTGTTAGCTGCTACTCTTGATTTGCGCTCGGGAGAGAGGAGCCTGAATTAAGAGCCGACCTGCAAACTCCTTTTGTGAGAGCGCTCTGGTCTCCTTATTCGCGTGACTCCTGGCTTGGAGAACGGCGCTCTGCTCCGTGTCTTTGTGTGTATTGATCGACTAGCCCAAGGGGTGAGGTTTAGCCCTTGCGCTGGCCTTAGGGGTAGGCACGCTCTCGTTCGGTGTGTGTTAGACGTGGCACAGTGACCCTCCATACTGGCTGAGCACTGAAGTGTTGTCTCCGCACGATAGCTGTACGTCAGGCTCACTTACCCCTTTTCAGGCAAGATTGTTAAGTAGTTTCCAAGTACTGATTTGTTTTGCCTCCCTTGGTTCTGGGAAGTGAGTGTTTGCTATCACTTCTCATCTACAGGCAAGGAAAATGGCATGTGGCACAGTTAAATAATTTCCCTAAAGCCACATGCTGAGCTTGAGGCCAAAAAATGACAGTAATTCTTTCCACAACGATGCTGGTTTAGGCAGCATCCTATCCATCTCCCTTCAATGATTATCCCAGCGCAACTGTTTATACCACCACAGAGAGACGTGTGCTGAATATAATCATTTGATTTTAGAAGAGGAGGGGAGAAAAGGTTTGAAGGAGCAGCTTTGTCAAGGCAACTTGGTGATGACTCAGGTGTTGCTGTCATCTGTCTAGATGTGCACTACGTATGTGGTTGGGAAGAAGTTGCTGTCGTGTCTCGATGCCTGATTTGAATCGGATTTGCGTTACCGTGTGATCCGGTGCTGTTCTGAGCTGGTATTAATGAACACGGAGCCACGGGCTGAGGCAAAGCGAGGAGCGAAGCCCAGCCCTGCTGCCTCCCGGGCGGCCCTTTCCCCGGCGTGTGCGCCTTTCTAATGAACGCAGCAGAGTGAATTCACTTTTTCTCGGCTGTAAACTCTCACGCCTGCCTGTACAGGGGTATTTGGCTAAATAAATGCCTGAAGTCCCTCCTTATCCTGACTGGATTTCCGGGTAATTAGCACAAAGCGGGTGTTTATCTGAACCGAGATGACCCCCTCCTCTCTCGCTGCAGGCTTCCTCCCACTGGAACGAGCTCTCTGGTCAGTCCCGGCTAATTCCAGTCCCACGCTGCTAATTTGAGGTTTTAGTCTTCAGCCTCTGCCCATCCTGGCTGATTACAGCGAGCCAAAGGCCAAGACAGCTGCCTTCTGCGGTTTTGTTTCCCTCGCTAAAGGTTAGAGGATCTCAAAGACAAAAGAAGCAGCCAAAAATAACAAGGAGGAGCCAGGCAGGGCTTGGGCGACGGGGAAGCAGGGCGGCCTCGCAGGGCCGCGGCCGCCGGTCGCTCTTGGGGCAGGGCAGGGCCGCGGCCGCCGGCGAACGGCCCGCTTGAAGATGAGACCCTCGGGGCTGCCCTCGGCACGGGGCGTAAGCAGCCGGGAGCCCGGGGCAGGCGTCTCCCGCCGCGGGGAGCTGCGCTAGTCGCTTTGCTTCCCTTTTACAAGAATAGATATTAGCACAAGGCGAAAGCAGTTGCACCTTTAACTCCTCCTTAGCCCGAAGAGGCAAAAGGTTTAGGCTCGGATCCGTAGCTCGTGCGTGACCGTGAGGCTCAGGAGGACGCGAAGCGAGGAAGCCGCTCTGCGGGGTGGCGCTGAACGGCCGTAGGTGTCTGCCCAAGCCTAAGTGAACACTCTGCCTCACTCTTCGGTGAGGATGGTGACGAACTTAGAAATGGAAATTACAGACCTGAGATGAAGGGAAAAAAAAAAAAAAAAAGCCTGATAGGTTCAAGTCAGGAAAGTGAGATAAACCCCACTCTGGCGCCTGGGAAGAGCTGCCACATGAGATTGCAAATCCAAGAGCGAGGATTTATGACAAAGCTATCAAAAAAAAAAAAGAAAGAAAAAAAGATGGTGTTTAATAAATGGAGAATGCAATCCTGCCACCTGTATCCGAGCGGGAGGAGGAAACCAGCAATCGGTGATTTTGTGAGCTGCAGTACATCGAATCTACCTAAACTACAAAAAAGCGTTTGGTACGGCATCTCCCAGGAAATTCTTGGTACGGGCACGAGAACCGTGAAGTGATTAAGGCAGAAGTCAAAAGTGAGACTGAAGCCTTTCGTCACAAGGAGGGGCCGCTAGATTAGGTAGCACGGGGACGGGAAACCCTCCGAAGCGGACCCGGGCGCCGCGGCCGGGGCACTGCTTTGTCGGCACCGGGTTCCCTCTAGGAGCCAGATGTTTTTCCTCGCGGTCGTTCCCCTGGCAGGTCGGTCACCTGTGCCCTGTGCTGCAGCTGAGTGCAGACGTCTGCCAGGGGCTGGAGGCGCTGGCTAAGGGCACTGGGAGTGGTGGGAACCTTTTAAAATGATAATGAAAAAGTGAGGTGACTGTCATTTATGAGAACAGTAATTGGTAAACCGCTCAGCGCGTAGCGGCCCAAGGAGATAAAAGCAGCGGCACGTGTTTCGAGAACAGCAGTGAGACACTGTGGTCAGCTGGGAGTTCATTAGCTGGAAAGACAGGAGCGGAGAAAGATTTGGGTTTGTTGTGAGCTACTTGTGTAATGTGGCTTTAAAAAAGGCAAATGTGATCATCAGAGGGATCAGGCGAGATGTTTCCAGTGCAGAAATTACTGTTGTGTGGAAGGCGGTGTGCGACTCCCTCTGGAAGCACGCGTGGATTTGAGGTCTTCCGTGTCCGCGTCTCCGTGGAAAGCCAAGCTGCAGAGAGGAATAAGCAGGCTGGGGCAGCAGCAGCGGCGTTCGCGGAGGCCTGCGCCCGCTGTGCGTAAACAGGGACCCCGTTAGGGGCACGCCGCGCCAGCGCCGCGTCCGATTTTGCAGGCTGAGCTCACAGAACGTGACGTTTTCCGAGATGGTTTCTTGTTTCAAACTTGATATAGGCTTCAAGAGAAGGGTTACGCCAGGCAAAAGCAGGACGTTTTGCTGATTGAGCAAAATGCTCTGGTAGCCTTAAAATACTTGGAGAGAATTCATCTGGATAAAAATCAGCCCAAAGTGTTATTTTGGATTGACTTAGTTCCTGAAGGGTTTTGTGGCAGCGAAGGATACGGATACATGCGTGGTGCTTTCTGAACGCCCCGGCTTGCCGCTGGGCCTCGCCTCCCCTCCGCTCCCCGCCGTCTCCCCGCCGCGTGACGCGAGCGGTTGGTTTGGGAAGCGATGGAGTTTTCTGTACCGCCTCCTGCCCTGGCTTCTTCCTCCGCGCAAAGGTCCGTTCCCAGGTCTTGAGACACCGCAGCACCGGGGTTCGGTGCGCCTGGATCCTCCTCCCTGCAGCAGGGTGCGGGGGAGCCTTGCTCGGGTCTCCTTTCCTTCCCTCTGTTTTCCAGGCCAGGATGACAGTCGGCACCTTTATAAAGGAATTTGAAATCCATCTCAAGGGCTTAGTAGAAGAGCGTGTGCGAGTGTGTTCGTCCGCATTGCTGACATTGCACCCAGGGTTGCTGGCGGGCCCAGGAAACTGGGGCTACCTCCAGATGCAGGTTTCTTTGCTGTCAGAAAAACTTAATTAAAGCCTGCTTCTGAAAGGAATTGCTTAGCTCTACCGGAGTGGTAACAAAGCGAAAGCTGTGTCCTTAATCCTGCCCTTTCATCTCCTGGGAATTCCTTCCTGTCCGGTCTCTTTCTGTGTCTTGATTGCTAAAAGAAATGAGGAATAATTTCCACTTAAGGGGGAAGAAAAAAAAAGAAAACAACCCCAAAGCGACAGAACTCCAGCCCAGCTGATGGCCGCAGAAGCTGAGGAGATGGGAGCCGAAAGGAGGAAGCTGTTGCTGAAGCCTGGAGCGCGTCCAGATGGCACCGCTAATCCGCAGGAGCCGCTCGACACGCGCGATCTCTCCGGGGAGGCGCAGGCTGGGCAGCCGCCCTGGCCGCCCGGCACCCCGCGGGGCGCCTCTGCGCGGTTCCTTCAGGCCTTCGGTTTGGCTCCCGGCCTCCCGCGCGCGGCGGGCGACGGCTCTCCCCGCCGACCCGACCCCTGCCTCGGGCTTTCCGAATTGCGCTTAGCCGAGACGCAGCAGGGCCCCGGTCCGAGGCAGCTCCCGCGCTTCCCGCCGCCTCCCGTCAGCCCGGATATTCGTGTCTCCTGGCCTGGCAGATAAGGCGGCCTCGCCATTGATCGGGAGGCCTGGAGAATGGGATCAACGTGAGGCGGGCGTGCTGCGGAGTTAATCTCCTTTACTCCTCGGTGATGGACGGAGCTCGTTTCAGACGTTAATCAAGCCTGGGCGCGTGCACCGGGCAAAATGGATTAGACACCGCGCCGGTGGCAGAGGCTGTCGCAGAGCCCGCGGGCGCTCCGGGAGGGCGCCCGGAGCGGGGCCGTGGCGACGGCAGCCTGGGACGCGGTGTAGCCCCGGGAGAGGGGCGGCCGGATCCGGGGCGCAGCGGCAGGCGCGTGGTCGCCCTTCCCGGCTACTGCCACACAGGCGCCTGCGAGCGCGGCCTGCGCCATCCGCTGCCTGCGGCATCCGTTGCGTCTAGCCTGGGCCAAACCTGCCCTCCGCGCTGGCACGCGGGGCCCGGAGCCGTGAGCCGCCTGGCTCTTGAGGACTCTGGCAGCAGCAAATCTCGCTTGTTCCCTGAGCAGAAAGGAGCCGTGAGACGCGAGCCCCGAGGAGCGCAGCGCGTCCGCAAGGCCCTGACGCGACGCGTGATCTTACCCGGAGGGAGACACCGGCCTCCGTCTGCAGGAACGTGACGAAGCAGCGGGATCCTGGCCCCGGTCGCGGCTCTGCAGAAGCCCATGTAAAAGGCTCTTCAATTCCAACGCGAGATCAGCATGGGACGGAGGTGAGGGAAATCTTGCCCCGTGGTGCTACGCCCCCAGCTCCGTGTTGTGCCACGGGCTGCTCTAGATACCGCTGGCCCCGATGAACCCTTTGCTCGGAGCAGAGCAAGACTGTCATAAAGATACAGGTAAAACGCCAGGTCCGCGAGCCGCTCTCCCCTTCTGCCCGGCGCTCGTCTCCAGGGCTTAGAAACTCCGGCTTGATGAGGTGGAGGGAAATGCCCAATTCTTGGACCGTGATGCAGCGCGGGGGTCGGAGCGCGGGGAACGGAGAGGCACGTTTCCCTCTTAGCACCTCTCTCGCTCCTCCCTGGGAAGTGACCGGCGCAGGGTCGCCCAGGCGTGACTCCCGCCCGGCTTTCCCCGCGCGGATCCCTCTGTCGGAGTGATGCCGGTGGCGTTTGTTGCTCCCTGCCGAGTGGCAGCTGTAGGTTGTAATATTCACCGGCAGTCAATGAGTTGTGTCTGCGTGCGATTAACGGCACCTCCCTTGCCAGGAGCCCATCCAAGTCCCCGGAGCGCTTGGCGATAGCGGAGTTGGGGCAGAAGCCGAGCGCTTCGGCGGGATGACGCGGCGCAGGGGCCGCGCGTGGCCGGCGGGGCGGGCACGGGGGCCGCATGGCCCCTTCGGGGATCGTCCGAGGCAGGAAGGGCACCCTGCCTCTGCGGTGAAATGTGGCCGACCTCCGTTTCCAGGCCGGGGGCGAGCGTACGGGCAGAGCCCGCGAGGCTTCTTAGCAGGCAGTTTTTTCCCTCCCCTGTGCCTTAAGTGCAAAGCCCGACTGACATCAAAGCAACAGAAAGTCTAATCCTGTTTTGAATCAGTGCAAGCGCACGCAGCGAATGTTAAACAGGGAATCAGCAGCAAAAAAAAAGGGGGGGGATTATCTTTAATTTCCTGAGAGAGGGACGGGGCAAGGGAGACGGAGAGAAAAGAAAGGCCCAGGGACAGAAAGAAGCGACTGCCGGCACAGGCGGACGGCGGAGGAGCGGGAGCGGGAGACGAGGCAGCAGGGGACGGGAGGCAAGAGCGCGAGCCGCAGCGGGTGCGTGCGGGTGGAAAGGGGAGCGCACGGGGCTGAGCGCTCGCGTGCGGGACGTCTGCTCCGGCCCGCGGAGCCCCGTGTCGGGCGCCTGCCGCAGTTCGCCATGTGATGGGGCGGGAGGATTAACTCCTGCGAGACTTTGCCTTGCTGGGGAAGACGCCAGCGCAGGCTGTGACTTCCAGCGCTCGCGCGTTCCCGCTGATGCTGCAGAGCTGCTTCTCCGGTGAGCCCGGAGCTGAGCTGCAGCCGGAGCGACGTGGCGGGAGCGACCCCGGCGCTGGTCGCCTTGCTTTGCTCTGAAAGGTGGTAGCTGAGCAGAGCTTCCCAAATCACTGGAAGGTGAGTGGGAACAGCCCCCGTTCGGGTCTGCCGTATGCCGGGGACTGACTCCAGCGGGGGTTGCGGTCGCCGCCAGCTCTGCAAACGGCAGTTGCTGCTGCTTCGTGCTGCGGCTGATGTCCGGGCTTGCAGCATGCGCTGGCTTTTGGGAGCGCCTGGCCCAGGCTGGGATGTCGCCGGGCAGCGAAGCGCTCCCTGTTGCTGCGGCCGGCCGAGGCTGCAGCGCGCGCGGCACGGGGGGGCAGGAGGTGTCGGGGGGCAAACCGGCCCAAACGCCTGCCTGCTGGAGCATCCTGCTCCTGCTCCTCCTCGCAGCGGTGCTTCTCCTTCTCCGTTTAACCCCCTAAACAAGGTCTAGTTTCAGCTCTGCGGACTTCTCCTGCTGGCAGCTGTTGCCGGGGAGGTTTTGAAAAGGTGATGGCAAAAACTCATTCACGAACACGTTGCGTGTCCTGAGGGGGTCCACACCAGAGGGCTGATCCCTCGGCCTTCTCCAGCTTTGCCCCCGACTTCACGCGGCGGGGGGGGGGGTGAAAGGGGAGGCCCCCTGGGTCTCTGCGGACGTGGTGTGAAATTGGACCAAGACTTGCTGGGCTGCTTACCAAAAGGACTGGTGTTCTGCTGGGCTCGGTCCACAGAGGGGCACCCGTCACCTTTTGGTGCCCCGTGAGCACCCCTCCTTAACGCTGGCGGGGGCTCGAGGTGTGACCCTCTAAGAGGTGCAGAAAGGGCTGCTGGGGTGGACTGGGACCCTCTGTCTCCTCTCCTTTCTGAGCCCTGAAAGCGTTTAAACCTGGGCAGTCACCTGCCTTCTGCTATAAGCTGATCGACTGTAGGAGAACCTGTTCCTTCACCTGACTGTGGTTCAAGCCTGGTTTCCTGCAGGCTCCTTCCCCACTACGAAACCTCTTTGCTTTCTTTTCCCTATCTTTTCTTTGGGTGCAGGAAAAGCCTGTGTCAGATAAGTCCCTGCCCAGCAACCCATTTGGGAAAGCGGGAATGGAGCAGCTTGTCCTCCCACCCGGTGATGGGGGAGCAGCTGAGGAAGGAAAGTGCTGGTGTCGACCGGGCAGCCGGAGCATGAGAGGATGCTGCTGAACAGACACTCTGGGGACAGGTGAAGGTCCAAGCCTCCCATCTCAGGAGGTACCTGGAGACCTCAGCGATGCAGCTGTGCTTCATCCTCAACCTACACCTTCATACTCACAGGAAAGGGAGCATGGCATGAACTTGGGGTGCTGCAGCCCCTGTGCAGGTGTTGTTATCTAGACGGGTGTCCAGATACCTGGCTGTAGCTCCGTTTTACCTCTGAACTAGAAGTGTCCTGGCATCAGTGTCTTCAGGCCTGTCTGGGGAAGCAATATTACCCACGTAGGGGATACCTGGCTCCAGCATCTTCGCTGTTTAGCAGGATCCCCCCTCTGCCTGTGTCAGGGAGGAAGGGCAAGGCAAAGGGGCAGAGTGAGGTGTGATGAACATGGAGGGGGGCTTTGTCGGATTGGGTAACTCTGATTTTTCCTGGTTTCTTAGGCACTGGACGATGGTGCCAGCGTGTTGCTCTGAGCTGGGGTGGTTCTGGAGTCGGGGGCAGGAAGGGATCTTGAGCCAACTGCTGTGACTCCCACAAACCTCCAAAACCCCTGTTGCATGTGGATAACTGCTCTGTAGAGGGGTTGGGGCTCCAGGAACCAAAGCTCAGGAGCTTCTCGTGGTGTCACACCAAGGGAGCTCTGAGCTAGGGGAGCAAGAGGGAATTGGGGAGCAACTAAGGTCAATCTCAGAGGCGAGAGGAGGGATTCAGATAGCTGCTGAGGCTGAGAAGAGCAGAGATGAGCTGTGGCCATCAATCAGCTGCCCAGGACTTGGGCTAGGGCTACCCAGTAAAGCTGAGCAGTGATATTTAGAGTCAAAGTATCTCAACGGGAGGAGCAACATTTCCAATTCTCCTTCCCACTGTCCACCCCAAAAAAGCTGCTTTTAAATGCTGCCTGGAATATAAAAAAAAAAATTCTCCCCAGCACCCGGCAAAGAGAACATCGTTGTAGAGTGAGCCTCTAGATGGCAACATTGACCTGAGCAGCTGCAAGATGGAGCCAAGTCCCTGCTGAGGCTGAGCAGCCTGTCCCAGATCCAGAGCCGGACAGTCACAGCCGCTCCAAACCCAAATTCAAGGGATGTCGGTCGATGCTCCCTTTGGCACCTTTCTGAAACATGAGGTTGCAAGGTCTCCAAACAGGACTGAGCTCTTCACAAGCCTCCCAGATATGTCAGCTCTTCAAAACTCCTCCAAAAAACACGTACAAACATCCTGCTGGGTTTATGCACAGGAGCAAAGCGCTAAAAGGCATTTCTTCAGGGCCGGGGAGCGGGCAGTGGACAGAGCTGCCTTCCGTCCTGCTCCGCAGCGCTGGCCAGGGCACCCACCGTCCTCATGCAGCCTGCGGGATGGAGCTGTGCGACTCCCGCTCTCCCCTTTGCTGCAGAAATACTGTGCATGAGAGAATTTAGTGTGTAGCTTCCTATATAGCAGATGAACTTTCTTAGGGCCCAATCTGGCAGCATGTGAGAAATAAATGCTGTCCCAGGCCTTGGTCACCTCTGCAGCCAGGACAGGTCTCAGCTCTGGGCCACTGCCATTAACAGGTCTTTTTGCTGAGGATCGTGCAAGAGCTGTTTAACCACCCGGAGTTAAACAAAAAGCTATGTGATACGGGACAGGCAATCAGGGCTCCTGACTCGAATCCTCCTGCCTTCGGGCGAGTGCCCTAGGGCCAAAGCGTCAAGCTGAAGGGCAGCGCTGGGAGCGCTGGCGGGTGGTTTGGCGGTCAAGGGCTGCCCTGGAAATGGTGACTCTGCAGCAGAGCTGGGCACGCTCTGCAGCGGCACCCTCAGTTCGAAAGGTTTGTGCAGCAGCAGAGATTAAAACTTAAATTACCCAGCTTTAACCACGCGAGCCTAACTGGAGCGGTGTAACCTTCATGCGGGAGGGCTGCTGAGACGTGCCTTTCTGCAGCGTAGCTGTGGGCCCGCAGGAGCCGTTTCCAGTGGAAAAGTCCCACCTCTGCGGGAGGCAGCGACGCAGGACGCAAACTTTGTGTAAAGTAGGGCCTGCTCTCGTTTGCAAAGTGGGTTTAGTCTGTGCTCGGGGAGCTGCAAAGCTTAATTAAGATCCTTAAAAGGACAAAAGGTGCTACATAAATTCAGGGGATTATTATAAATGTCACTGCTTTACAAGCTGTGGCAAAAATCACATTAGGAATAACAAGACCTTTCGCTTCACAGCACTTTCTAGCAGGACTACTTACAGCTTCACGCTTCAAAACAGCAGCCATAAGATGTTGACATTTATAATTAGATGTGCATAATAATCTCTTTATTCCAGGACTGAAAAGCCTGGGTGTGTCGTGAGACGTCGGTTCCTCCTCGGCCTCGCTGCGGATCCCCCGTCCGGGGGCTGCTCGCTAATTTGGTGAAACCTCTCGGGCCTGGTGCCGAGCGGTGCCGGGTGTTTGCAGCCCCCCAGGGAGCTGCGGGCTGGGCGCTCGGGGAGTAAAATCAAAGCTCCTGTGTGGTTTTAATCTGATTAGTTGATGATAATCCAGTGGTATCGTGCAGTAAAAGCTGTCCAGCTTTATTAGGCAGTTCTTGTTTCGGGAGCGCCTGGCTCGCGCCGGAGCGCCGAACTCCCT
>NW_028186258.1:1819270-1827084 GCF_003343005.1 Rhea americana
GCGCGGCGCGGTGAGTGACAGCGGCGCCGGCGCTGCCCCGCCCGCACGGCCCGCCGGGCTTTTCCAATCAGGCCGGCCCGGGGAGGGATTTCCTGCCGGGACGGGGCCGGCCCGAGCGGGACTTCGCGGAGTGCCGCGCCGCCCTGCGAAGCGGGCGCGCCGCCTCCGGGACCGCGCGGCTCGGCTCGGCTCGGCTCGGCTCGGCTTTGTACTGTTCGGCTCGGCACAGTTCGGTTCGGCTCGGCTTTGCTCCGCATTGTGCGGCGCGGCGCTGCCCCGCTTGTCTCGGTCCGGGTTGGCTCGGCTCGGCTCGGCTCGGTTCGGTTCGGTTCGGTTCGGCTCGGTTCGACGGGCTGGAAGCGCCCCGAGAGGTGAGTCGGGCGCCGCCGGCTGCAGCGCCGGGGCCGGGCCGGGCCGGCCGGCCGGGCCGGGCCGGGGGGCGGCAGCGGAGATGCCCCGGGGCCGGCGAGGCTCCCCCGCCTCCGGCCGAGCGGCTCGGGCTGCCCAGCGCCCGCTCCGCTCCAGCATCGCTCCTGCCTCACTTACGTAATTGTTTTGTGTTGGGTTTTCTCCTCTTCCTCCTTTTCCTGGCGCCGTTGCTGGCTGCAGGAATAGTTCAGATACTTTGGTTCTCCAGGTGGATTCCTGGGCTGGAGGCTCCGGTTTGCTCGGGTGGGAGGGATGTTTGCTGTTGCTTTTCCAGCTTTGTGTGCTCGTGCTGAGCCTGACCTCTGCGACTGCTCCTCTCCGCCGAGGCCGAGGCTGGCATTCGGAGCTCTCGGTGCCTCCGAGCTCCTTGCTGAGTGTCGCGGGCGCCAGGAGGGGTAGGCAGCAGTGTGGGGCTGTTCCCTGGGTAAGGCCCTATGAGCTTCTTTACTAAACGAGTAAATGGCGCAGCGTCCTCGTGCTTGCCTTTTTTGTGCTCAGAGAGCAACTTAAAGTCGGATAAGACGCGCTGAATTAAATCAAGTAACTTTGAAGATAGGGCAATACTTAAGATTTCAGGGGGTGATTTATTCGCCGCAGGGGTTAGCTCGAGTCAAGTGGCTGAAACTTTGCTGTAATACAGATAAGCCGGTGCCGGTGCCACAGGCCGTGGGGTGGTGACAGCAGCCCTCACAGCCTCCGTGCAGGGTCCCCAACCCCTGAGCAGCCCCCTGCGGCAGGGGGGCTCATCGGCCGAACCCACCTGGGGCTGGGGCTACGGGCAGTGAAATCGAGGATTAATCTGCAGCCTTGTCCTGGGAATCTCGGCACCCCCTTGTCTCGGAAGCTAAACCAGCCGCACCGAGTTAGAGCGTCGCCTCTCCTGCTCCCAGCTGCGCCCGGGGGATGGCTGGGAGCGCGGAGGAGCCCGTGGAGCCGGCGCGGGGCACCCACGGCTGCCCGGCTTGCCGTGGGGCAAGCGGCTCTGCTTTGGGTGCGATCCAGCCCGCGGCTGGCCAGGCTGCGGGTGGGAGGCCCCGGGGTGCCCGGGTCGCCCCGTGGACTCGCCCTCCCAACCCCAATGGATGCTTTTCCTCCTTCTGTCGCCTTCCCTCTCCTTACGTGGTTTCCTTCCTCGCGACGATGACCTCAATTGCTCAGAGGAAGCGATGCTCCGTGTTACATAAATGGCTGAGGATGAGCACGAGCGCTTTGGGAAGGGCGATGGCAGGGAGGGCTACGGCTCGAGCAGCGGCCGGGGGAAACCGGAGCTGGTTCTCGCCAGGTCGCTGGTTCTGATCTGGCCCGGATCAGCGTGACTGGAGTCGCAGGGCTGTCTAGTGACGGCCTGGCAGCTTGGTGGATGTGTGCTGTCTTCACTGTCCTCCAGCACACGCGCTCCTCCCTGGGCTTTGGAGGAGCCTGGCAGCTGTGTGGCTGCAAACCAGGAGGGTTTTCCAGCCGCCTTGTTTGGCCACACAAGTGCAGAGGGAGAGGAGCGGGCTGGAAGGCGTAAGTGGCTGCAGCGGGACCTCGTGCCCTCTCTCGGGGCTGGCGAGAGCCCCTTCCCCGCTGCCTCTTCCCTGCTGCTGTGTGCCCGTGCCCGCCGGGAGGTGCTTGCAGGCAGCTTTGCTGGTAGTTTTGATCTTCCTCTGAGTTCGGCTGTGCCGCTGGGCTGCGCTCGGCTCCACGCCTGCGAGCGACGGGCCCCAGAGGGCCCCTGCGCCAGTTAGAGCGTGTCTCGGGTCCCGGGGCGCTGACCTTCACGGGTTGTTTTGGAGGGCCGGTGCCCGCCCCTGCGCAGAGAAGGGAAGGGCGCCAGGCTGAACCGGTCCCGTCGGTGCAAAGGGCTTCAGCCGAATGTCCGTTTGGGTGCTGTTGCTGGGCAGGGGGTTCATAGCCCCCCCCCCCCCCAGCCCCACGCGGCAGGTACGATGCACCTGGCCCCCGGGGGACGAGGCTGCGCCCCTGCCGCCTCGCCCCGGCTGCTGCCCTGCTCGTCGCGCCCCCGACTGCCCCGCAGCAGCGACTTGGAGGTTTTCTCTGCAGGTTCTTCCCTCTCTTTTTAATGTGAGGATAAGCCAAGTCCCGCCAGGACTAAATATAGTCAAAGTATTTGTTCTTCGGCACGGATACAAAAGCTGTCGCGATGGAGCGTTTCGACAGCGCCGGGAAGTAAACAGCCTTTGAAGCCTGACTCTGCTCTTCCCCTTTGCAGGTACCGGGTTTCCCGTGCTGTCCCCCTGCCCGAGGCTCTGCCGGGAGCGGCGGCTCCCCAGCGTGGCTGGCAGGGCCGTCGCCAAGAGGAATGCCGGAACGAGGGGGCTAGCGAGCGCCAGAGAGAGGGAGGATCTATAACTTCCAGATGGCAAGGAGCCCGTAATCCCTTTGGGAAGAATTAGGGACTCATCAGCGCAGCGCTGCCTGGTGAGGGAAGCCCAACATGACACCTCTGTCTCCGGGAGCTTTGCACGGGTCCAGCTGAGAGGCCGAAGCCGCCCCGATGCAAGCTCTGCCGGCTCCGCTGCCCCGAGCCGCCTCGCTTTGTCTCGTAGGGCCCTGCTGCTGCCGGGAGTCAGTCCCCGTGCGCTGAACTATTTCTCGTTTTAATTGATTGCACGTTCTTCGACGAAACTCCATCCGGGTCTCGCTCCTCCCGAAGCAGAAAGTGACTTCTTTGTCGGCGTAAGCGGAGACGTGACTTCTGCGACTTCTTTTTTTTTTTTTTTTTATGTCCCGTGGGATTGTAAAGCATCTTTCTTCCTGGATTTCACCTTCCATACAAGTGTGTTTTGAGGAATTACAGGCCTGTTCCCATGGCTGTATAAACCGTAGGGATCTGAGGACTTCTTCCTTCTGCGCTGCTGTTGCTCCAGCCTGTCCATGATGGGGCGAGAGCAGGAGCTGATTCAGGCCGTGAAAAACGGGGATGTACCTGGCGTGCAGAAACTGGTGGCCAAGATCAAAGCATCCAAGAGCAGTAAGTACCTCGGTGCAGAGATGCGGGCTATCTTGCCGCGTCTCGTCCATCCTGCTGTGTGTTTCTGCCCTTTGCACTTCGCCGTGTGCCCTGGGGCGTGGGGCTTGTTCCCGAGCCCAAGCCGGGGGGGGGGGGGGGGGGTTGTGAACACTGGCTCTAAACTCCGGTGTGCGAATTATGCCGTGGTTGGAGGCGGGAGTGTGAATCCAGCCCTTGCTGATGAATGTCTGAGCTGTAAACGATCCTCCGGCAGGGCTCGGGTTCCCTTCGGGCTCCAGGCCAGGGGCCCCGAAGTGCGCGATGCCGAGCAGGGGAGGGCAAAAGGAAATCACGGCAGGGGAGAAAGCGATGCCGCTTGGGGGATGCTGCTACAAAGGGTCTTTAGCAATTGCCACTCACTCCTGGCCATATTTATCTTGTGAAAAATTATCAGCCGAGCCAGTCAACTGGAACCAATTGTCAAGCCTTGAATTTCAGTCTGGTAATGTTTAACCCTTCCACAGAGCTGTTCCCTTTCATGTGCTCTCTGAAAGGTCAGCTGCAAGCGTGAGTTGGAATGAATTTCGGGCTCAGTCTGTGCTGAACGCTTCGGTGGGCCGGGCCGCGAGACGGGGGAAGGTTCCCCGTTGCTCTGGCAAAGGCATCGCGTGGGACTGCTCGTGCCGGCGTTGGGCAGGGGCAGTTGCTTGCCGCTCGGGATCCCAAAGGGCGGCGGGGGATCGCAGGTGCCGCAGAGCTTCTGCAGGAATCGAGGAGGGGGACGAAAAGGTGGAGCAGCAGGTTGCGGCCGGGTTGGCACGCGTGGGAGCCGAGCGCAAGCGGCGAGGAGCGTACCCCGTGTCCTGAGCGCGGCTCCGGCCTCCGCGGGGAAGGCGGCAGCGGCGGCTGTGGGTGCTGGTGGAAAGGCCGCAGTTGGGAGCATGGCAGCCATACCGAGATCTTCCTAGAGCCCTGGCAGCGTTGCGTGGCTGGCAGACGAGTTCCTGGTTAGGAAAGGCCTGGTCGTTTCTGACTCTGGAGACCTAGAGAGAGGAGGAGACTGGAAGCAGTAAATGAAAAGGTGCTGGTCAGCGGTGCATGGTGGGAGGAAGCCGCGCGGGTCCTGCCCGGGCCGTGGGCAGGGGGTGCGGAGGAGCCGTGCTGGGGAAGGCGAGACCCAGCAACCCCCCTTTGCACGCTCCGTTCGCCGCAGCCCGAAGGAAGCGTGACTCTGGCTGGGCCCGGAGGCCGAGGGAGGCGAAACAGCTCTGCGACCGCCTCTCCGGCCGAAGGCGTTTATTAAAAACCGCTGGCGATCCCCTGCGTGCAGCCGCTCGGCAGCCCCGCGAGCGGCAGAGGCCGGGCAGGGGCAGGAGCCGCGCGGGGGAGGCCCGGCCGTGCCGGGGGCTGCTCGGCCTCGGGCCGCCCGCGCTGCGACGGCGGGAGCCCCTTGTCGAAGCTCCCTGTCGGTGGGGGCTCTTGTGGGCGCTCAGGAAAGTGGGAGGGGAAGAACATCCCCGAGGAGGGAGAAGGGAAAAGGGGCAGGAAGGGAAGCGGTAAGACTTAACAGGAGCAGCTCGGGGCGGTGAGCCCAGCACTGAGAAACGCAGGTTAGACTGAGGGTTGCAAATGCGAGAAGAGGATAAATTCCCTCGGGTCAGCTACTGGCAAGCTTTGACTGGTGCCAAAACTCTGCAAATCCCGATTGCTGGGCCTACAGCAGCGCTGAGCTGCTGCCTTCGCCCACCGAGCACGCGCCGAGCCCGGCTCGCGGCGGGAGAGGCCGAGGCGAGGCCCCGGGGCTGGAGGGAGACGGCTCTGCCTTCGCAAGGCGCTCGGAGGACCCCCCCCGCCCCGAGGCAGCGAAGGGCGTCAGGACGCCGGCAGAGCCGCGAGCAGACGCGACGCAGCCCGGAGCTCGCGTGCGGCGGCCGGACTCGCCGGGGTCTGACGAGCCGCCGGCGGCCTCGGCGCAGCGGCCTGCGTGCCGCGAGGGGCGAAGCCGCGCTCGTTCCCTCCGGCCCGAGCTTGAAAACCCTTGTCCTAGTCGTCGCGGAGCAGGGGGGGGGCTTCCCTCCGGCGTCTCGCCCTGCCTCCAGCCGCGGGGTGCCCGCGTGAGCGCGCGGGCGGCTCCCCGGCGCGGCGGCCGCAGCGGGTCCCTCGCGCTGGCGGGAGGCCTCTGGCCGCTTCGGGAGGGGAGTGGAGCCCAAACGCCGGCGAGGCCGCTGCCGCGGGCCTGCTGGCTTTCCGCAGCCCCGGGGGCGCTCGGCCCCTCCGCGGCGGGCAGCGCTGCTCCCCGTCCCTTCCGCCCTCCTCTCCCCGCTCTTGCCGAGATGCCACGTGAGCAGAGCGTTTGCCTCTCGTTAAAGCGCCTTCTCCACGCGACAGGCGGAGATGCTGATTTTTTAAAATCCCTCTAAGAGTCCTTCTGCTGTCTCAGTGGATTCGGAGCTGCGGCTCTGTGATTAGCCCTCCGGGACTTCCTGTGCCTAAAAAAGTCGCTGCACGTAAGCAGGAATCAAGCGCCAGTCCCGGCAGCGGGAACTTCGGGGACGCGTTGTTTAATATTCACCGTGCGCGGCCCTCGTCCGCGCGCGAGCGCTGCCGTACAAGTGGGTCACAGCACCTATTATTAGCGGGCCGCCGGGTGGGCAGGGAGGACGCTGCGGGGGCCGGGGCAGGAGGCGAAGGGCAGGCCGGGCTCGGCGTCTCCCCCGCGGCGAGGGCAGGTCAGGGCGGCCCGCGCTCGCTTGTGCGAGAGGGGACGTCTGGGCAGGGAGAGGCGGGCTGGTGCCGCTGCCCCCCGCCGAGCTGGCTCCCCCAGTGCCCCCGTGGCGACGTCCGTCTTCTTAATTTCCTCCTCTCGCTTTCTCTCCCCTCCCCTCTGCGTCTGAGCGCTGCAGAGTTTAATTGAAATTGTTAAACGACCCGTCACGGCTTTGGCCTTTCTCCCCGGTGATGGATCACCTCCTCGCTGAGGAGGAGCCGCGGCCGGGCCGGGGCGGACGCCGGAGCCCTGGAGACCGGCCGCGAGCTGAGGCTCCCGGCGGAGGCGAGAGGCAGGGGGACGCCGGGGCCCTCGTCCCCGGAAAGGGCTCCGGCTGGCCGTGGAGGGCTGGATCCGGCCGCCGCCGGGCAGCGATGCCCCGGGCGCCCGGCCGGGTCTGCGCGTCCCCGTCCCGGCCGACTGCAGCGGCTCCCGGGTGGACGGTTTTGGCGATGGGGCAGGAGGCTTGAGAGGCTGCTGAGGGGTATTTTGTTGGAGGAAGGAGCCCGAACGCCCCAGCGGCGTCCGGGACTCGATGCGTTGCGCGGGGGGGACGGGAGCTGGGCTCACTGTTTGCCTCCCTCGAGGGAGTGGTGAAGCTTTTTGTTTAAATGAGCATGAAGTGCAAAGAAAGGGCGACAGCTGAGCAAACTCGCGCTAAACTTTCAAGGACAGGGAGCGAAGTCTGCCCTGCTGGGACTTGAACCGGTGGCTCGGGGAGGTCCGGCTGTTTTCAGTCTGCCCCCCAGTTTGCTCTCCGTGTCGTGTCTCACAGCGGCTTTGGGGGCTCCCGAGCCCTGGGTGCCTCGCTGGGAGGCGGAGAGCGGGTGCTACTTGTGCAGGGATGTGGATCTGGCCGGGCTCTGGGCTCTGTCGTGACGACTTGCTCAACGGCAGCGAAGTCCCGGGGTGGGGGATATTCTGCCACCGCACACCTGGGTCAGGACCCCTCATCGCGGCGACGTCCCGGCGGCACGGAGAGCAGTAAGGTTTTCCGGAGAGGTTTTCTCTCCCTTGCCGCAGGCCTCTTCCCTTCCCGCTCGGTGCGGTCGCGGCCCTCGGACGCCGCTCGGCGGGGCAGGCGGTCCCAGGAGCTCCCTGCGGATGGGCGCGAGAAACCTGCGGCAGGCGGGTGTGGGATAGTTCGCCTCCCTCCGCTTAGCTTTCCTCCTAATCTCTGGTAGCTGTGTCAGCTTAAGCCCTGAAGCACAGGGTTTAATATCTCTCCTGATATTCGTTAGCCTTGGCCGTTAGCGCTCTGAGCGTCCCCGTTGTCTGCAGAGATACCCGGCTGCCCTCGGGCTCGAGCAGGGCTTTTTCCTTCTCTCTCGATGGCAGGAGGTCCCACAGGTAGGTAGAAAAAAGCCTTTATTTTTTTTTCTTTTCTTCTTGCGTTGGGGTTTATTTCGTGACATTGAACATGCCTTTGCCTGTGCGAGCTGGGAAGCGAAACGCGCCGTCCGCTGTCGTGGCCCCAGGGTCTCCTTCGGGGAGAAGTGGGCTCCCCCTCGCTGCCGCTCCGGACGGAGGTTTGCACCGGGCAGCGGGGTGGCGCGGGGCTGGGGGCGTCCCGCTGCCTGCGGGGCTGCACCGGGCACCGCAGCCTGCCCGACCCGGCGGCGGCGCTGCCGCCTGCGCGCGCGACCGTGGCCGGCTCCTGCG